>NC_042959.1:63615133-63834473 GCF_901001165.1 Salmo trutta
TGTATTTCAGCTATCCATGAATCTGATTTAGCTTTTTTGCAATTATCTTCAATACCTTTGTAGATAATCATGCCCCCTTCAAAACTCAGAGTTAAAGGTAGAACGTATGCCTGGTTTATTCCTGAATTATCCAAGTCATTCATAAGATGTTGCCTGGGTCAAGGCCAGGAACACATGCGAAAGCCCGCATTGGCATTCTTTTAGGCAACTGAAGAATCAATGTGTAAAACTGACCAAAAAGGATAAATCTGATTTATTATGTAACCACTCTTTCTGATTGTAAGGGGAACCCAGCTAAATTCTGGGAAACTGTCAAATCTCTAAACAGTTCTACTTCTTCTTCTGCCACAACAAATTAATTCCATTATTGACAAAAATGCCATCACTGATGCATTTAATTGTCATTATATTTCAGCAGGCTATCATTTTTATAGAGTGTCTAACCCTTCTATCTCTGAGTGGGCTAAATGCTGATTTGAGAATTTTGCAGATTTGACTCAGAAAATGGTACTTAAGTTTTAGCAGTTCTTCAATTCCCAGAAAAATAAGTCCTTGATGCCTTACTTGCTATAGATGCCAATAATTCCAGGGACTGGCTCAGTAACCCGTATCTTAAATCTAACATTATCAGGAAATATTCAAACAGTTTGTAAAACAGCTTATGTGCTGCCACTCCATCAGGGTGGGGATGGTAGTGATCTTGATAATTATCATCCCATCTCCAGGCTTCCTTGTCTAGCCAGGATTCTTGAATCTTTGGTAAATAACCATATTATTATTATTATTATTACTTTTTTATCTGAGCATTGTATTTTGAATATAAATCAATCTGGGTTTAGGCCAGGGTACAGCACTATCACAGCAACCACATTAGTTGTTATTTTCTCAATACTTTAGAAACTATAATGAATTGTGCTGCCATGTTTATGGACTCCATTCACCTAAGTCAGACTGTGCTCTCTGCTACCGCACGGCAAGTGGTACCAGAGCGCCAAGTCTAGGTCCAAAATGCTTCTTAACAGCTTCTACACAATTAAATTAAATGGCCATGCGGACTATTTGCAATGCCCCCCCCCCATTCTTACACTGCTGATACTCGCTGTTTATTATCGATGTATAGTCACTTTACCCCTACCAACATGTATAAATTACCTCAACTAACCTGTACCCCCTGTATATAGCCTCCATTATTTGTTTAGTAAATATTTTCTTAACTATTTTCTTGAACTGCATAGTTGTTAAAGGCTTGTAAGTAAGCATTTCACGCTAAGGTCTACACCTTGTATTCGGCGCATGTGGCAAATAAAATTTAACTTGACCGGTCAAAAGTGTTTGCTGTTGATCATGCTATTTTATTTAACAAGTTGTCCTCAATTGGGCTTGTGATGCCTGCTCTTGGTTTCATAATTATTTTAGTGACACAACCCCATCAATCAAGATGGCCTCAGTTAAGTCCAAATTTCTTGAAGTACATAAAGGTGTTCCGCAGGGGTCGGTACTAGGACCTGTTCTTTTCACTATTTATATAAATGCTATTGATCAATCTGCTAAATTGTAAATTTAATCTATATGCGGATGATACTGGTATGTACGATTGCCCCGACTGCTGACAAGGCTACAGTCTGATTTTGCAGTTGTGCAGGAAGCCCTTACTGATATAAAACTTGTGCTTAGTACGGGCAAAACTAAATGCATGTTGTTTCTCGTAAAATTGTCTAATGGATCTTCACTCATCGGATGGTTCTATAATCAAACAAGTCCCTGAATACAAATACCTTGCTATTTGGATTTACAATGATTTAGCATTTAAAAAACATACGAATGAGCTTGTTTTTGGCTCCCGAGTGGCGCAGAGGCCTAAGGCTCTGCATCTCAGCGCTAGAGGCGTCACTACAGACCCTGGTTCGATTCCAGGTTGTATCACAACCGGCCGTGTTTGGGAGTCCCATAGGGCGGCACACAATTGGCCCAGCCTAGTTAAATAAAAAATAAACAAAGATATAAAGTGGCCTTTTTTTTTACGGAAAAATATCTTGTCTCTTGTCAGCCGGAAGTAGATTGTGCAGTCAACCTTTCTACCTGTTCTTGATTATGGTGATACTATTTGTTAAAGTGCAGCTGCCTCTACTCATAACCTCTCTGGGCTAGGTGGGACGTTTGCGTCCCACCCTAGTCAACAGCCAGTGGAATCCCGTGGCGCGATATTGAAATACCTTAGAAATGCTATTACTTCAATTTCTCAAACATATGACTATTTTACACCATTTTAAAGACAAGACTCTCGTTAATCTAACCACACTGTCCGATTTCAAAAAGGCTTTACAACGAAAGCAAAACATTAGATTATGTCAGCAGAGTACCCAGCCAGAAATAATCAGACACCCATTTTTCAAGCTAGCATATAATGTCACATAAACCCAAACCACAGCTAAATGCAGCACTAACCTTTGATGATCTTCATCAGATGACAATCTTAGGACATTATGTTATACATGCATGTTTTGTTCAATCAAGTTCATATTTATATCAAAAAACAGCTTTTTACATTAGCATGTGACTAGCATTCCCACCGAACACTTCCGGTGAATTTACTAAATTACTCACAATAAACGTTCACAAAAAACATAACAATTCTTTTAAGAATTATAGATACAGAACTCCTATATGCACTCGCTATGTCCGATTTTAAAATAGCTTTTCGGTGAAAGCACATTTTGCAATATTCTAAGTAGATAGCCCGGCATCACAGGGCTAGCTATTTAGACACCCAGCAAGTTTAGCACTCACCAAAGTCAGATTTACTATAAGAAAAATGTTATTACCTTTGCTGTTCTTCGTCAGAATGCACTCCCAGGACTTCTACTTCAATAACAAATGTTGGTTTGGTCCCAAATAATCCATAGTTATATCCAAATAGCGGCGTTTTGTTAGTGCGTTCAAGACACTATCCGAAAGGGTAAATAAGGGTTATGCGCCCGATGTTTTTGTCACGAAACGCATTATAAATATTCCATTACCGTACTTCGAAGCATGTCAACCGCTGTTTAAAATCAATTTTTATGCCATTTTTCTCGTAAAAAAGCGATAATATTCCGACCGGGAAAGCATGTTTACGTTCAAAGAGAAAGAAAGTAAAAACATGGGATCCCCTCGTGCACGAGCCTCAGTCTGATGGTCCCCTGATATAGCACTTACCAAAGGCGCTAAAGTTTTTCAGCCAGCGGCTGGAATTACATCATTCAGCTTTTTCCCGGGTTCTGAGAGCCTATGGGAGCCGTAGGAAGTGTCACGTTACAGCAAAGATCCTAAATGTTCAATAAACAGAGCCAAGAAGCCCAAGGAATGGTCAGAGAAGGTACTTCCAGTTTGGAATCTTCATGTTTTTGCCTGCCATATGAGTTCTGTTATACTCACAGACACCATTCAAACAGTTTTAGAAACTTTAGGGTGTTTTCTATCCAAAGCCAATAATTATATGCATATTCTAGTTTCTGGGCAGTAGTAATAACCAGATTAAATCGGGTACGTTTTTTATCCGGCCGTGTAAATACTGCCCCCTAGCCCTAACAGGTTAAGAAGCCTTTTGGACCTAGACTTGGTGCTCTGGTACCGCTTGCCGTGCGGTAGCATCGAGAACAGTCTATGACTAGGGTGGCTGGGGTCTTTGACAATTTTTAGGGCCTTCCTCTCACACCGCCTGCCTCTCAGATAGCGGTCCTGGATGGCAGGAAGCTTGGCCTCAGTGATGTACTGGGCTGTCCGCATTACCCTCTGTCGTCCCTTGCGGTTGGAGGCCAAGCGATTGCCATACCAGGCAGTGATGCAACCAGTCAGGATTCTCTCGATGGTGCAGCTGTAGAACCTTTTGAGGATCTGAGGACCCATGCCAAGTTTTTTTCAGTCTCCTGAGGGGGAATAGGCTTTGTCATGCCCTCTTCGCGACTGTCTTGGTGTGATTGGACCATGATAGTTAGTTGGTGATGTGGACACCAAGGAACTTGAAACTCTCGACCTGCTCCACTACAGCCCCGTCAGTGAGAATGGGGGCGTGCTTGGTCCTCCTTTTCCTGTAATCCACAATCATCTCTTTTGTCTTGATCATGTTGAGGGAGAGGTTGTTGTCCTGGCATCACACGGCCAGGTCTCTGACCTTCCTATAGGCTGTCTCATCGTTGTTGTTGATCAGGCCTACCACTGTTTTGTCATCGGCAAACATGGTGTTGGAGTCGTGCATGGCCATGCAGTCATGAGTGAACAGGGAGTAGAGGGTACTGAGTACACACCCCTGATGGGCCCCTGTGTTGAGGATCTGCGTGGAGGATGTGTTACCTACCCTTACCACCTGGGGGGCATCAGGATCCAGTTGCAGAGGGAGGTGTTTAGTCCCAGTGTCCTTATTTGAGGGCACTATGGTGTTGAACGCTGCTGTTCATTGACTACAGCTCAGGTGGGAAAGGGCAGTGTGGAGTGCAATAGAGATTGCATCATCTGTTGGGGCGGTATGCAAATTGGAGTGGGTCTAGGGTTTCTGGGATAATGGTGTTCAAATGTATTTATAGAGCCCTTGTAACATCAGCTGATATCTCAGTGCTGTACAGAAACCCAGCCTAAAACCCCAAACAGCAAGCAATGCAGGTGTAGAAGCACGGTGGCTAGGAAAACCTCCCTAGAAAGGCCAGTCATCTTCTGGCTGTGCCAGGTGGAGATTATAACAGAACATGGCCAAGATGTTCAAATGTTCATAGATGACGAGCAGGGTCAAATAAAAATAATCACAGTGGTTGTCGAGGGTGCAACAGGTCAGGACCTCAGGAGTAAATGTCAGTTGGCTTTTCATAGCCGATCATTCAGAGTATCTCTACCGCTCCTGCTGTCTCTAGAGAGTTGAAAACAGCATGTCTGGGACAGGTAGCACGTCCGGTGAACAGGTCAGGGTTCCATAGCCGCAGGCAGAACAGTTGAAACTGGAGCAGCAGCACGGCCAGGTGGACTGGGGACAGCAAGGAGTCATCAGGCCAGGTAGTCCTGAGGCATGGTCCTAGGGCTCAGTCCTCCGAGAGGGAGAAAAAAAGAATTAGAGAGAGCATACTTAAATTCACACCGGATAAGACAGGAGAAACCTCCAGATATAACAGACTGACCCTAGCCCCCCGACACAAACGACTGCAGCATAAATACTGGAGGCTGAGACGGGAGGGGTCGGGAGACACTGTGGCCCCATCCGATGATACCCCCGGACAGGGCCAAACAGGCAGGATATAACCCCACCCACTTTGCCAAAGCACAGACCCCACACCACTAGGGGGATATCTTCAACCACCAACTTACCATCCTGAGACAAGGCCGAGTATAGCCCACAAAGATCTCCGCCACGGCACAACCCAAGGGGGCGCCAACCCAGACAGGAAGATCACGTCAGTGACTCAACCCACTCAAGTGACGCACCCCTCCTAGGGACGACAGGGAAGAGCACCAGTAAGCCAGTGACTCAGCCCCTGTAATAGGGTTTAGGCTTAAAGGTTGAGACCGAGTCTGCGTCTCATGTGGGTAGGCAGACTATTCCAGAAAAATAGAGCTCTATAGGAGAAAGCCCTGCCTCAAGCTGTTTGCTTAGAAATTCTAGGGACAGTTAGGAGGCCTGCGTCTTGTGACCGTAGCGTACGTGTAGGTATGTACGGCAGGACCAAATAGGAAAGATGGGTAGGAGCAAGCCCATGTAATGCTTTGTAGGTTAGCAGTAAAACCTTGAAATCAGCCCTTGCCTTAACAGGAAGCCAGTGTAGAGAGGTTAGCACTGGAGTAATATCAAATTTGTTGGTTCTAGTCAAGATTCTAGCATCCGTGTTTAGCACTGAAGTTTATTTAGTGCCTTATCCGGGTAGCCGGATAAGGCAGTAGTCTAACGTAGAAGTGACGAAAGTATGGATTCATTTTTCTGCATCATTTTTGGACAGAATTTCAGATTTTTTGCAATGTTACATAGATGGAAAAAAGCTGTCCTTGAAACAGTCTTGATACAGTGGGGAGAACAAGTATTTGATACACTGCCGATTTTGCAGGTTTTCCTACTTACAAAGCATGTAGAGTTCTGTAATTTTTATCATAGGTACACTTCAACTGTGAGAGACGGAATCTAAAATAAAAAAACAGAAAATCACGTATGATTTTAAGTAATTAATTTGCATTTTATTGCATGACATAAGTATTTGATCACCTACCAACCAGTAAGAATTCCGGCTCTCACAGACCTGTTAGTTTTTCTTTAACCTCTCTAGGGTAGGGGGCAGTATTTTCACGGCCGGATAAAAAACGTACCCGATTTAAACTGGTTACTACTCTTTTCCAGAAACGAGAATATGCATATAATTGGTAGATTTGGATAGAAAACACTCTAAAGTTTATAAAACTGTTTGAATGGTGTCTGTGTGTATAACAGAACTCATATGGCAGGCCAAAACCTGAAGATTCCATACGGGAAGTGCCCTCTCTGACCATTTTTTGTGCTTCTGTGGCATCTCTGTTGAAAATACAGGATCTCTGCTGTAACGTGACAATTTCTAAGGCTCCCATAGGCTCTCTGAAGGCGCCAGAAAATGGAATTAGATCTCTGCTGTCTCTGGGCTAGGTACAGGAGCGCTGTTTGTGAGTGGTCAGGCTGGTGGCTCAGAGACAGGAGATGCGCGGCCCCGAGAAGTGGCCATGTTTTTCTTTCAGCCTTTGAACGAAAACAACATCGCTCGGTTGGAATATTATCGCTATTTTACGAGAAAAATAGCATAAAAATTGATTTTAAACAGCGTTTGACATGCTTCGAAGTACGGTAATGGAATATTTAGAAAATTTTTGTCACGACATGCGTCCGCACGTCACCGTTCGGATAGGGACCTGAACGTAAGGGCAAAACAGAGGATATTTGAACATAACTATGGATTATTTTGAACCAAAACTACATTTGTGGTTGAAGTAGAAGTCCTGGGAGTGCATTCTGATGAAGAACAGCAAAGGTAATCCAATTTTCCTTATAGTAATTCTGAGTTTAGTGAACGCCGAACTTGGTGGGTGTCAAATTAGCTAGCCCGTGACGGCGAGCCATCTACTCAGAATATTGCAAAATGTGCTTTTGCCGAAAAGCTATTTTAAAATCTGACACCGCGATTGCATAAAGGAGTTCTGTATCTATAATTCTTAATTGTTATGTATTTTGTAAATGATTATCAAGAGTAATTTAGTAAATTCACCGGAAATTTTCGGTGTGTTTGCTAGTTCTGAACGTCACATGCTAATGTAAAAAGCTGGTTTTTGATATAAATATGAACTTGATTGAACAAAACATGCATGTATTGTATAACATAATGTCCTAGTGGTGTCATCTGATGAAGATCATCAAAGGTTAGTGCTGCATTTAGCTGTGGTTTGGGTTTATGTGACATATATGCTTGCTTTGAAAATGGCTGTGTGATTATTTCTGGCTGGGTACTCTCCTGACATAATCTAATGTTTTGCTTTCGTTGTAAAGCCTTTTTGAAATCGGACAATGTGGTTAGATTAACGAGAGTCTTGTCTTTTAAAATGGTGTAAAATAGTCATATGTTTGAGAAATTGAAGTTATAGCATTTTTAAGGTTTTTGAATTTCGCGCCACTCGATTCCACTGGCTGTTGACTAGGTGGTACAATTTCGTCCCACATACCCGACAGAGGTTAAGAAGCCCTCCTGTTCAACACTCATTACCTGTATTAACTGCACCTGTTTGAACTCGTTACCTGTATAAAAGACACCTGTCCACACACTCAATCAAACAGACTCCAACCTCTCCACAATGGCCAAGACCAGAGAGCTGTGTAAGGACAGCAGGGTTAAAATTGTAGACCTGCACAAGGCTGGGATGGGCTACAGGACAATAGGCAAGCAGCTTGGTGAGAAGGCAACAACTTGGTGCAATTATTAGAAAATGGAAGAAGTTCAAGATGATGGTCAATCACCCTCGGTCTGGGGCTCCATGCAAGATCTCACCTCGTGGGGCATTAATGATCATGAGGAAGGTGAGGGATCAGCCCAGAACTACACGGCAAGACCTGGTCAATGACCTGAAGAGAGCTGGGACCACCGTCTCAAAGAAAACCATTAGTAACACACTACGCCGTCATGGATTAAAATCCTGCAGCGCACGCAAGGTCTCCCTGCTCAAGCCAGCGCATGTCCAGGCCCGTCTGAAGTTCGCCAATGACCATCTGGATGATCCAGAGGAGGAATGGGAGAAGGTCATGTGGTCTGATGAGACAAAAATAGAGCTTTTTGGTCTAAAGTCCACTCGCTGTGTTTGGAGGAAGAAGAAGGATGAGTACAACCCCAAGAACACCATCCCAACCGTGAAGCATGGAGGTGGAAACATCATACTTTTGGGGATGCTTTTCTGCAAAGGGGACAGGACGACTGCACCGTATTGAGGGGAGGAAGGATGGGGCCATGTATCGCGAGATCTTGGCCAACAACCTCCTTCCCTCAGTAAGAGCATTGAAGATGGGTCGTGGCTGGGTCTTCCACCATGACAACGACCCGAAACACACAGCCAGGGCAACTAAGGAGTGGCTCCGTAAGAAGCATCTCAAGGTCCTGGAGTGGCCTAGCCAGTCTCCAGACCTGAACCCAATAGAAAATCTTCGGAGGGAGCTGGAAGTCCGTATTGCCCAGCGACAGCCCCGAAACCTGAAGGATCTGGAGAAGGTCTGTATGGAGGAGTGTGCCAAAATCCCTGCGGCAGTGTGTGCAAACCTGGTCAAGAACTACAGGAAACGTATGATCTCTAATTGCAAACAAAGGTTTCTTTACCAAATATTAAGTTCTGCTTTTCTGATGTATCAAATACTTATGTCATGGAATAAAATGCAAATTAATTACTTAAAAATCATACAATGTGATTTTCTGGATTTTTGTTTTAGATTCCGTCTCTCACAGTTGTAGTGTACCTATGATATAAATTATAGGCCTCTACTTGCTTTGTAAGTACGAAAATCGGCAGTGTATCAAATACTTGTTCTCCCCACTGTATGTTCGTCAATAGAGAGATCAGGGTCCAGAGTAATGCCGAGGTCCTTCAGTTTTATTTGAGACGACTGTACAACCATCAAGATTAATTGGTGTTGATATGAGCCATGACCAGCCTTTCAAGGCACTTCGTGGCTACAGATGTGAGTGCTACGGGTCGGTAGTTATTTAGGCAGGTTAACTTCGTATTCGTGGTCACAGGGACTATGGTGGTCTGCTTCAAACATGTTGGTATTAGACTGTCAGCGACAGGTTGAAAATGTTGAAAAGGTTGAAAAATTGCCAGTTGGTCCGCAAATGCTCTGAGTACGTCCTGGTAATCGATCTGGCCCTGCAGCTTTTTGAATGTTGACCAGTTCTAAAGGTCTTACTCACATTGGCTATGGAGAGCGTGACCACACAGTCGTCCGGAACAGCTCATGCTCTCATGCATGTTTGTGTTACTTGCCTCGAAGCAAGCATATAAGTAATTTAGCTCGTCTGGTAGGCTAGTGTCACTGGGCAGCTCGCGGCTGTGTTTCCATTTGTAGTCTGTAATAGTTTGCAAGCCCTGCCACATCCGACGAGCGTCGGAGCCGCTGTAGTACGATTCAATCTTAGTCATGTATTGATACTTTGCCTGTTTGGTTCGTAGGAGGTCATAGCGGGATTTCTTATAAGCTTCCGGGTTAGAGTCTCGTTCCTTGAAAGTGGCAGCTCTACCTTTTAACTCAGTGCGAATGTTGCCTATAATCCATGGTGTCTGGTTGGGGTATGTACGTACAGTCACTGTGGGGACGACGTCATCAATGCACTTATTGATGAAGCCAGTGACTGATGTGGTGTACTCAATGCCATCGGAAGAATCCCGGAACATATTCCAGTCTGGTCTAGAAAAACAGTCCTGTAGCTTAGCATCTGCTTCATCTGACCAGTTTCTTATTGACTGAGTCACGGTCCTTCCTGCTTTCGTTTTTGCTTGTAAGCCGGAATCAGGAGGATAGAATTATGGTAAGATTTGCCAAATGGAGGGCGAGGGAGAGCTTTGTATGCGTCTCTGTGTGTGGAGTAAATGTGGTCTAGAGTTTTTTTAAATTTATTTATTAAAAAATAAAATAAAAATCCCCCTCTGGTTGCACATTTAACATGCTGGGAGAAATTTGGTAAAACAGATTTGAATTTGCCTGCATTAAAGTCCCCGGCCACTAGGAGTTACGCCTCTGGATGAGGGTTTTCCTTTTTGCTTATGGTGGTATACAGCTCATTTAGTGTGGTCCTAGTCCCAGCATCGGTTTGTTGCGGTAAATGGACAGCTACAAAGAATATAGATGAAAAACTCTTGGTAAATAGTGTGGTCTACAGCGCATCATAAGATATTCTACCTTGGGCGAGCAAAACCTTGAGACTTCCTTAGACTTTGTCCACCAGCTGTTGTTTACAAATCTACACAGACCGCCACCCCTTGTCTTACCAGAGGCAGCTGTTCTATCCTGCCGAAAAAGCATAAAACCCGGCAGCTGTATGTTATTCATGTCATCGTTCTGCTACGACTCGGTGAAACAGTTTTTTTTTTATGTCCCGTTGGTAGGATATACGTGATCGTAGTTCGTCTATTTTATTATCCAATGATTGTACGTTGGCTAATAGGAATGGTGGTAAAGGCAGATTACCCATTCGCCGTCGGATCGTTACAAGGCACCCAGACCTACTTCTCCGATATCTCCATCTCTTTCTCCTGCGAATGACGGGGATAAGGGCCTTGTCGGGCGTCTGAAGTAAATCCTTCGCGTCCAACTCGTTAACTTCTTATGGGCAGGTGGGACGGTAGCGTCCCACCTGGCCAACATCCGGTGAAATTGCAGAGCGTGAAATTCAAACTTACAGAATTATAAATATTTAACTTTCATAAAATCACAAGTGTAATACATCAAAATAAAGCTTAACTTCTTGTTAATCCAGCCGCTGTGTCAGATTTCAAAAAGGCTTTACGGCGAAAGGACACCATGCGATTATCTGAGGACAGCGCCCAGCATACAAAAGCATGAAAAACATATTTCAACCAGGGAGGTGCGCCACGAAAGTCAGAAATAGCGATAAAATAAATGCCTTACCTTTGATCTTCTTCTGTTGGCACTCCACAAGGTCTCATATACATCAAATGGTCTTTTTGTTCGATAATGTCCTTCTTTATATCCATAAAAAACTCAGTTTAGCTGGCACGCTTCAGTCAATAATCCACCCAGTTTCCCTCCATCAAAATGCATACAAAATTAATCCCAAACGTTACTAATAAACTTTTCTAAACAACGTTTATAATCAAACCTTAGGTCCCTTAATACGTAAATAAAGGATAACATTTAAGACGGAGAATCGTTATTGTCTTTACTGGAGAAAAATACCAAAGAACACGCTCTCTTCCACTAGATTGGAAACACTACAGCCAAAATGGGAGCCACCTAGAAAAACTACAATTTCTGGTTCATTTTTCCAAAAAACAGCAGGGAACTCTTTCTAAAGACTGACATCTAGTGGAAGCCCTGGGAACTGCAATCTGAGAGGATTTCGCCTTATAATAAAAGTGACAGCCATTGAAAACAGTGGTAGGCTGAATTTGTTTTGGGGGGGGATGGTTTGTCCACAGGGTTTTAACTGCCATATCAGTTCTGTTATACTCACAGACATAATGTTAACAGTTTTAGAAACTTTAGAGTTTTCTATCCAATTATATGCATATCCTAGCTTCTGGGCCTGAGTAACAGGCAGTTTACTTTGGGCACTCTTTTCATCCGGACGTGAAAATACTGCCCCCTACCCAAGAGAGGTTAAAGAAACAATCTTCTTCCACTACGGGGTGAGTAATCGCTGTCCTGATATCTGGAAACTCTTTGTTCATAAGAGAGGGTGGCAGAGACATTTTGTACAAAATAAGTTACAAATAACGCAAAAAAACACACAGTAGTACAATTGGTTAGGGGACCGTAAAATGGCAGCCACCTTTTCTGGTGCCATTCTTCTCAATTATTTTCTTGGAGACCTTCAATGCTGTGCTTCGATACAATCCTGTCTTGGAGCCCTATGGACAATTCCTTCGACCTCATGGCTTGGTTTTTGCTCTGACATGCACTGTCAACTGTAGGACCTTTATATAAACAGGTGTGTGCCTTTCCAAATCATGTCCAATTAATTGAATTTACCACAGGTGCACTCCAAGTTGTAGAAACATCTCAAGGATATTCAATGGAAACAGGATGCACCTGAGCTCAATTTTGAGTCTCATAGCAAAGGGTCTGAATACTTATGTAAATAGGGTATTTTTAATTTTTTTTATATACATTTAAAAAATTACAACCTGTTTTTGTTTTGTCATTATGGGGTACTGTGTGTAGATTTAAGGGGGGGGGGTTGATTTAATCCATTTTAGAATAAGGCTGTAATGTAACAAAATGCTAAAATGTCTGAATACTTTCCGAATGCACTGTAGCTTTTGGGTTGTTTCTGGACATTGCCATCTTACTACTGCTCTTAGCTGGTAGATCCCTCTAGTAAAGACTGATGGTGTAGCCTAATACCCTTTTCTCTACCGTGCCAACCAAGACTGTGCTGGCTTAGATATTTTCTTTTCACATTGTCCTTTCCAGCACAGTTCCAACAACTATGGTGGATGCATAATCAGGCCGGCTTGGGTACAGGGCTCCACAAATGCTTCTAAATTGACTACCCTACCTCCACCAAGGAAAATGTCTGCAAACTGTGGGAAAATAAACATCAGGACAATCCTTTTGCAGCCACCACAATGCCTATACTGAGCCAGAGGAGTTTGTGAATTTGAAATCCTTTTGTATATCGACTCATGAACCTCTGCAAGCTCTGTTCCAATGACATTGGCCCATTCAGAAATGGTTAAATGTAATGACACCCTGACTTGGTGTTACTTTCTATCAACATAAAACATTTAGAAGACCAAATTTGATTACCTTTTCTGTTTTATTTTCTAGCTTCATGGGTAAATGTAGCCTTACCCACATCAACCTGGACCCCATGCACACATGCTAAAGCAGGTGGTGAGTATTTGGTCCAATTGTTTTGCATGCAGAGACAAACGTGACAAGAAATATAGCATAACAAATGTAGACATTTGCCTTAATATGGTTTACTATCCTTGTACAGCTAACATTTGATCACCAATACCCACTTCTACCAAGGTATTTTAATGAACTGTATGTGGTATCAGTGTGCAATATTCAAAATGTCATGTATATTTATTCTCTTTCAGGATTGGGTTTTGGAACAGTGTTCCCAGGTCACCTGTGGAGGTCGAGCATGGCTCAAGGATTTAACACTTGTTTTCGGAACCTTCCGCCATTGTCGTCGGATTCAAGGACTTTGAATGTGCCTTTGGATTCTGAAGATAGTTTGGCGCACCACCTTGAAAGTCTCATTGAGCATAGTGACCTTTCCAACACCGTGGTTTCACCGGAAAACATTTCCTCGGACTTGAACTTGAGTTCAAACTTTTTCTCAAATTCCAATACTAGTTCTGATTTTGTACAACAGAAATACTATGATGACGTCGTTTGGCAAGATGAGGGTCAACCAGTACAACATGAAGGTCAGTTTAATCACACAAGCAACAGCCTCTTTTCCCCAGCTAGAGCAGCTAGTTCAAGTAATTGCCTCTCAACTTCAGGTGCAGACCTAAACCCCCATGATCTTAAACAAGAATGTGACTTATTGAACCCTTCCATTCCAGAGGACTACTCAGATGTTAGTAGCTGCTCAGAGTCCGATGTTGACAGGACAGGGCCTTCTTGTGAAATGTTAAAACATGGTTCAAATGATTCTCCACTGGTTGCAGATGACAAGAAGGAAAATGAATGTGCATGGAAGAGCCCAAAGACCAACACAGGTTCCCCAGAAAGCATGTCTACTTCAGAGAGTGAGGTAGAGGAGGATCAAGATGAACCACCAGAGAAGGAAAAGGAGACATTCATGATGCAAGAGAATAAATACTCAGAGACCTCCGGTGCTCCAGAAAGCCTATCTGTTTCAGAGGACGAGGGAGAAAAGGATCATCTGGATGGAGAAGCACATGAGAAAGACGAGACTTGCATGGAGCAAGATGGTCAACACACAGACTCTCCCTCAGGTGCCGAAGAAAGTCTGACTGCCTCAGTGAATGAGAGAAAAGAGGAACTGGATGATGAAGCACAGAATGCAGAAGAGGGATGCATGGAGGAAGAGGATCGGTACTCAAATGTCAGTAGCCTAGAGGGCCAAAATGAAGGAACCATCGTAAGCGAGAGCTTTAAAGAGAAAGAAGAGCATTCGTTATCCAAAGGAACTATGGACTCACAGGGTATCGATGCATCCAACGCTCAAGATTCTGCTCACAAGCTGAATGATAATACCTGTGCCTTTGAATATCAGGATTCAGTTAAGGATAATGACTCTTTAAAGGTTGCTGGTCAAGAAAATGGCAAAAGTTCCTCTGTCATTTGTGGATTAGGCCTAGGGGGTAGCAATCAAACGTTTGAGTCTTGTTTGGAATTCCCTGGAAATCAATCGCTGAAAACAACTAGATTTCAGGAGATCGTTAGTAGTGGCACGCAAAGTACAAACTCAACCTATGAGGAAAGTGCAAGTGATTCCATTCGTGGAAGTGGAGGGAAAGAGGATCACAGTAGCTTTGATTTTTTGGAGCGTTGTTTAGGTCTGAACAACTCTGGAATTGAACAAAAGTCCTGTATTAAAAATGAGTGGCTAAGACCTATCGATGAGTCAAATGTATTGTCTTGTTTGGAAGAGGACCAGGCATCCCAACAGAACCTAATGCGCCATATCGAGCCACCAGACCTTGTGAGAGCTGGTCTTGAAAACACAAGAGAGACATTTCATAAGGTATTCACGGCAGATGATGAGCAAGAACCCCCAGTGCTAAGTGAATGCTACGGTGAACCATTGTCAAGAGAAGATTGTATGAGTGACACCGAGGGTAATCAGGAAAGGGGGGAGACCGGGTCTATTGATTCAACTGAGTTGAACCAGGAGGGAGGAGATTCAACTATTGCTAACATTGAAGACGAGAGTGATTTTGAGGACCAAGCAGCTCAGTTGAAATCCTCACTGCATATGAGGAAATGCATGCACCCTATTGTACTGCTCAGGAACTCCGAACTAAAAAATGACACAGATGGGGCTTATCAGTGTGCAGCGTGCCAACAGGCCACACAAAGTATAGACCATCTAATTGAGCACCACCATTGTAACCACTCTGAGAACAAATTCAATTTTTGTCAGACCTGTGGTACTTACTTGACATGTGATTCACTAGCCAAGAAACATCAGTGTGGTATTATTGATGAAAATGCACAACTCTCTTCTAATATGAAACCCCAGAAGAGAAAATCAACCGGGCATGCTTTGCACAAATGTAGATACTGCACACAGACATTTTACAGACTGTGTGATTACAGCAAGCATGTGCAGAGCCACTCGGGTAGAACTGAACACAAGTGTCATAGGTGTGGCTGTACCTTTTCACAATGTCGTAGTCTGAACAGACATTTATGTGAAAAGAAATGCCGGAGTCGAAGTTCACAAGTTCCTGTTAAACAGATTCAAACAACCCCACGTATCAGCATTTACAAAAAGGGAACTGTACATCCATATGTCCTCCCACCAAACAGCCCCTATGCCGATCTTCCAGATTGTTTTGTGAAGCTAGTGGACATTTGCAAGGAGCATGTTTGTCGTCTTTGTGGGAAAAGCTTTGCAAGCAGTGCAAAACTCTACAAGCACGGATACAATGTACACCATACAAAAACTAGGTCATATAACGTTCGGCCTAAGTGTCAGAACACATACAGGTCATATAAGTGTCAGAAATGCCTGATGACATTCAATTATTCAAGCAATTTTAGCAGGCACAAGAAAAGATGCAAAGGAGCTGAGACGAATGAGAAATTCAAGTGCCCTCTTTGCCCACGCCTTTTCAAATATTCCTACAACCGATCCCGCCATTTGCGCGAGCAGTGCATTAAAGACTTTATACAGGGAAGCTCAGGGAAAGTTGACATGAAATTTCGATGCCCCTTCTGCACCACCACCTTTACTAATGCTTCTAACCGACATAGACACATACGACTGGTGTGCCTCAAGGAATATATACACAATGAGACTTCAAGGACCAAAGCTGAACGCCAGGAAAACATGGCCCAGAAAGAAACACAAAAGCCGCCACTGAAAACAGCACTGAATCAAAATAATCCGGGTCTCAAATGCAACTACTGTCCGGCCGTTTTTGCTCATTCTTCTGGAAAGTACAGACACATGAGGAAACATAAGTTGTTTGAAAACACTGGAAAAAAGATCAAGTTCAGGTATTCAAGCATAATTCCCATTTCTAACAAGTCCATGGCTAGTATTGAGGAGCCCAAAGACGGTCCACTCTCCAGTGAAGCCAGCAGCCAGCCCTTTTCCTGTCTCTTCTGTGGAAAGTGGTTTAACACTTCATATTCCCTGAAGAAACACATCTGTAGTATGCACATGGGTGACAAACCATATCGCTGCCTGGAATGTGGAAAACGTTTTGGGAAAGAAATCCATCTTGTTTCTCACAAAAAAGTGCACCAGCGAAGGATACAGTGTACTGTTTGCAAGAAGATACTTCCTACCATTGGGGACTTGATTCAACACAGGCAATCTCACATCAAAAAGGGCATGCTTCAGTGCCCAGACTGCCCATCGCAGTTCCAGTACCCAGTGTATCTTCTTCGACATATGGCATCACATCACAAACTTCAGCAAGAGCAGCCACTCAAAGAGAAAAAGCAGAGGCACCCCTCAAAACTTGAGCCGCTTGGGTCCTTGCCACCACTCAAAGAGCAGGAAGAGGAAGAAAAGTTGGGGTGCCCCATATGCCCAGAGGTCTTTCACAGTGGCACAGAACTGAGTAGTCACTGCCTAAACCATGTATCAGAGTCCTCTTCAAGTCAGTGTCCGTTTTGTAAACGCCTCTTCTCTTCCCGCACATCTTTGGTGCGTCATATACGCATTCATACAGGGGAGAAACCATTTTCTTGTCTGAGTTGTGGAGAACCTTTTCGTCGAAAAGAGTATCTCCAGTTGCACCAAGAAAAGTGTCCAGGTCCACAAAGCAAGCAAGAACTGCCCACTATCAAAGAAAGTGAAGATGTCTCATCAAAATCTTTGGTGACAAGAATAAGGAAAGTATACAAATGTTCATACTGTCCTCGGGAATTTGAAAAATTGCCCCGTTTATTACTCCACCACAATGGCCACATGCAAAATACAGTAACCCCCTGTCCAAAATGTGGTAAATGTTACAGACAAAGGCGCAAGTTACATGAAAGACTTTGCAATGGCTCAAACATAAAATCTATAGAGCCAGTCAGCACTGTATGGCATCCTTGTAGGAATTGTGGGAGGAAGTTTTCAAAGGATTATAATCGAGATGTCCATGAGAGGATTTGCAACTCTGTAAAGCCCTTGCAAAAAAACACCAGCAACTCAAACATGCATCCTTGCAAGAATTGTGGAAAGTACTTTACAAGGAGTGATAATCGGAATTTCCATGAGAAGACTTGCAACTCTGCCAAGCCCTTGCAAAAAAACACCATAGAAATTAGGACCAGTAGCAGGGACAAGTTGCAGCACAAATGCCCCCACTGTCCAAGCAAGTTCAAGTACAGAAGTTTTCTCCTGAGACATATTGGGTCACACACTGGAGAAAGATCATATCCATGCATGCACTGTGGTCACAGCTATGGAATCCAGTCACGATGCTTACAGCATGAAGCTTTCTGTGATGGTGTTAATAGAGAAAAGCCACCAAGTATCAGCCTTGGTGAATATAAGTGCAATATCTGCACAAAAATCTTCATGAAATCCCGAAACTTAAGGCGGCACATCCTAACGCACACAGAGGTAAAGCCATATCGCTGTAAGGCCTGTGACAGCTGTTTCTCCAGACATGATCATCTAAAACTGCACCAGAGTCGCTGCAAAGGGAAAAGACAACGTTTGGAGGTTCGCATTGCCAAAATTAGTCTTGCAGATGTTGGAAGGGGCTGGCAAAATAACCTGAACATTACCGATTCAGGAACGCAACAAGGGTTTGACTGCAGCATATGTTCAAAGATCTTCCCCTCTCACAGCATTATGGCCCGACATATTGCCATGTCACATGCTATAAGAACCGTCAGTTCATTTACTCATGAAAAATCACTTAAGAGACATATAAACATTGGTGCATGTCAAAGACTTTACGCAAAAACAAAGCTTTCAGAAAAGCTAAATGTTACAAGCCCACCATCTAGAGAGACAAACCGACTTCTACAGAGGATCCAGCTGCAATATAAAGACAAACGCAAATTCAAATGTACTTTTTGCCCTCGCCTTTTCAAAAGTGGTGAGCAATTGAGGGTGCACACCCGCTTGCATACAGGGGAGAAACCTTTTGGATGTTCTAATTGTGGTGAAAGATTTATCCGTAGGGACTACCTGCAGCGCCATTTCAACAGGTGCAAAGGGGAACCTCTTGACAGAGTGCTTTGTGACAGATGTGGCGACGTATTTTCGCAAGACGAACTCGAGAACCATCAACTGACATGTGTTGTCAAGTGTAAATCACCTGCCCGTAGTCGAACTGAGTCCACTGCTTGCAGTCCCCCAAAAGGGTTCTCCTGTGCTAATTGTAGTGCCCGCTTCTTGCTGTTCTCACAGCTCCAGCAACACTTTCTCAACACGCACAGAGACACTCCAACAAATCAGGCTTCACCTCTACAGGAGCAGTTGTCTAGCATGGTGAACATAAAAGAGGAGCCTATGGATGAAGGATATGGTGACACTTGGCAGAATAGTGATAACAATCCCATGCTTGATCAAGACGGTGATCCAAATGATATGAACAAACCCATTAAATGTCCACAGTGCAACTTGCATTTTGGAAATAAGGGTGGATTTGCCAGACACATGCATACACATTTAGGAGAGTACCCATTCAACTGCAAGAAATGCAATAAAGGCTTTTGGAACAAAAACTTATGTCGGACACATGTAAGGAAATGTAGACTTGTAAAGGTCACGAAGGAAGAAGTTAACACTGACTCTGTAATTACTTCAGAGCTGGATCCTACTCTTAAAGAGACTGTCCTAGTCTTCAACCAAGGTTCCAAAACAACAGGCACTGGGGTTCTGCAGACTAATTTCTCCTGCAAAGATGACTTGAATGATTTAACACTGCAGAATTCCTCTGGAAATCAAGGCAAAGGAAGATCTTCCAATGATAGAAGACATAGTGGTCAACAAGTCCCAGTCAACAAGTACCAGTGCTCAGAGTGTGATAGAAGTTTCACAGATGGGCTTCTGCTCATCAGCCATTTAGAGGACCATGGGCGTGAGGAGCTAGAAAGAAAAAAGAAATTCTGCCAGCCTTGTGGTAAGACGTTTGCTAATCCTTCAGACCTAGCAAGGCATATGAGAGGCCACTGGAATGAGAAGACCTTTTCTTGCCCAGAATGCCCACAGACTTTTCCCTGTCCTTCTGACCTTGACATCCATAGAACTTGTCATGACTCAAATAGACCATTTGTCTGCAAAGAGTGTCAACAAAGGTTTTGGACCAGTCAATCTTTAGAAAACCATCAAAGCCAAGCTCATTCAAAAGAACTAATTCATACATGCCATGTCTGTAACAAGAACTATTCAATCAGAAGTTCACTTGTTAAACATATTAGGATGAAGCATCAAACCCAGAAGAACATGGATGTTGTTAACCACGTGAAGGAAAAGGAGACTGCAGTGAAAGAGGAATTTGACATGGAAGTTGATGTGGATGGAGGAAGTAATGCAAGTAATGATGAAGATGAAGATGAAAATGATGCTAATGAGGACAATGACTCTGACTCTGCAGACTACTTCCCCTGCCATGTCTGTGGGAAAACGTTCACCACATCAGAAAGCCTTGAGGATCACCAACGCTGTCACCTCGGTGAAAAACCCCATGAGTGTGCAGAATGTGGAAAATGTTTTTTCCAGGCAGGACAACTGCAACAGCACCTTCGGAGCCACAAGTCTGAGTATCAGTGTCAAATATGTGGCAGAGGCTTTGTCTCACTCTTTGCCTTACGCAAACACAAGCATACTCATGGAAAGAGCCGTCAACACCGTTGCTCCAAGTGCCCGCTCAGCTTCACAGGGCCCTCGCAGCTGGCAGAGCACATGGGCACCCACCGCGATGACAATTTCCCTTGTGATATATGTGATCGCACATTCTCCTGCAAGATGAGTCGGGCAGAGCACCGGAAAATCCACACTGAGACAGAGGATGTTCCACCAGAGAGAACTGCATCCCCCTCTCCTACTGCCTCTTCCTCTACAATGAAGCACCTTCAATATCGTTGTGGGGTTTGTAATGAACGTTTCAAAGAACCAGAACAACTGTCTGAGCATGGGTGCATGGCTGCCAGAGAGCGACCATATTCATGCCATGAATGTAATAAGCATTTCTTGCAAGCGTCTCACTTAAATAAGCACGAGCTCAGTCACTACCAAATACCACAATCATACGTGTATCGGTGCAATCAATGCCACATGAGTTTCAACTACCGTCACAATTTTGTCAGTCATTTAAATAAACACGGTGACGATGAGGCTGCAGCAGAAGCTCTGAAAGGAGGCTCAGTGACAAATGCTTGGGAAACTGTTTCAGAGAAGAGAACAATTTACAAATGCCCAATTTGCCCTCACAGGTTTGCTCATGCCATAGAATTGGCAAGTCACCTTTCAATACACTCTGAGAACACGTTTGCTTGCAGTGTTTGCAAGTTGACATTTCCCACCAAAAGCAAGCTTGCTGAACATGAGCGGAGCCATCTGACTGCTGCAACACAATACGAGTGCACTGAGTGTGGTCAGAGCTTCTTGGGCAGTGATTTCCCCCAGCATCACTGTGCACGTCGGCAACATGCTGTTACAGACCATGAACGCCCACATCTGTCTAATAGACAGTCAATGGAGGACGAGGTGGATGTTGGGGAGGACTTCTTCAATTGTACTGTCTGCTTAATGCGATTCTCTTCTCGCGGTAGTCTCCAGCAGCATCTAAACAAAGAGCATCACAATGAACGGCCATTCAAGTGCCAGTCTTGTGGAAAGACCTTTGCTCTGAAGAGATATCTCAGAGACCATGAGCGAAGACAACATAAGTTTGGCACTGAACGAGCCCACCCGACATACAAAGCCACGGACAGTGAGAGCCAGTACAAGTGCTCAGTTTGCCCCAAAACATTAACCTCGGCACACGACCTGTCATTGCATATGAAAGTGCACACCGAACAGGAATCTGGAGGAGACCACCGTTGTGACATGTGCTACAAATCATTCAGTCGACTGTCTCTTCTCAGGCAGCATCAAGAAAGTCATGTTGGACAAGTTGTATATGAATGCACAGAGTGTGACAAAGCGTTTGCTTTCCCACATCTTCTAGAGGAACATCAAAAGTCTCATGCTGCTGGACCATAAGTATTTTTTCCACCCTCAAAATCCTCACACTAACTAAATGTAAAAAGACAAGTTTGACAATGGACATAGAAAATACCTCCTGCCTCACTGATTGTGTTCAATTGTCCAATGAACTCAGTAATGTCATAGAAATGTTTTTTTTCTGGTGCTGTTTGCAGTCATCAAGCAATTGTGTGTTCCATCTTAATCGTTTAAAGTTTTTGATTGGCTCACAAGATGCTTAACTGTGTTTTTACCCCATGTCTTCTCGGAAATGTTTTGCCTACAACCTGGTTCGTGAAAAGGTTTAGATTATATTTACAGATTTCCTCCTATTTTAACATTTTATATCTGGTCAGAACTGCAGTTCATTGATACTATTAGAGATGAGCTCCTTTCCGTAGAGCACTAATTTGTAATAGCCTCCATGTTCAATTGTATATAGTTGTTTAAATGTCTTATGTGCCCTGAATGCAATGACAAAAGTTTCAGTTCATGTTACAAAGTGAAATGTAACCTTTTGACAATGGAATAAATTCCTGACTGAAGAATTGGAATGGGCTGTCAGTGACAGTTTTAGGAATCCATATTGACCTGTTTTTTTTTCTCTTTTTTTCTTCTGCTTGCTAATCCATTACTCTGCCTAACCTTCTAAACATATTATCACTTAGACTTTAATAATAACGTGGGATACTTTTAGCCATGTATGATCCATGTAGCCCTTCTAAACATTTGAAAACTTTCCAAATCTAGAAACCACAGCATTGTATATTATGTAAATATTACATGATCGTAAACCATTTAAGTATTTGACATGAAACTGACCATTGTTGTAAGCTTTTAATTTTCCCTGTGTTAAACATTCTATCATTCATTCAAATGCCTTAAATATGTGTGTTGGATGTAGTAGTTCAAGGGCAACATTTGTTGACATTTTTTCCTTATTGGGTGTTACTTTTGTATGAATGGTATTTCAATCAAAAGACATTAATAAACAAAATAAACCAGTCCACTGGTCATCTGTTGGATTCTTATTGATAACTTTATTTTAACTGAGTGTATGATTGTCTTTTTGATTATAAAGTAAGAGGATCTTGAAACTGTAGTTGTCACAAGCAAAGTAATGTTTGCTCATGCATTGGTTATATATATTTTTTATGTTGACTTAATAAGATTTTACACTACATCTTTTGGAAATTTGAACGGGTAAAATCAATTGTGCCATGCCCATGCTACATACACTCGGTGTACAAAACCATAAGGAACACCTTCCTAATATTACGTTGCACCCCTTTGCCCTAAGAACAGCCTCAATTTGTCGGGGCATGGACTACAAGGTCTCAAAAGCGTTCCACAGGGATCCTGGCCAATGTTTATGTTAATGCTTCCCATAGTTGTCAGGATGTCCTTTGGGTGGTGGACCATTTAAATGTTTTTTATTTAATTTAACCTTTATTTAACTAGGCAAGTCAGTTAAGAACAAATTCTTATTTGCAATGACGGCCTACTCTGGCCAAACCCGGACTACGCTGGGCCAATTGTGCGCCCCCCTATGGGAATCCTAATAATAGCTGGATGTGACACAGCCTGGATTCTAACAAGGTGACGCCTCTTGCACTGAGATGCAGTGCCTTAGACCGCTGCGCCACTCGGGAGACTGAGTGACACACACAGGAAACTGTTGAGTGGAAAAACTCAGCAACATTGCAGTTCTTGACACACTCAAACCTACCATACCCCGTTCAGTGGCACTTAAATATTTTGTCTTGCCCATTCACCCTCTGAATGGCACACATGCACAATCCATGTCTGAATTGTATCTGGGCTTAAAATCCTTTAACCTGTCTCCTCTCCTTCATCTACACTGATTGGAAGTATATTTAACAAGTGACATCAATAAAGGCTCATAGCTTTCACCTGGTCAGTCTGTCATGGAAAGAGCAGGTGTTCCTAATCTTTTGTACATTGTAGATTTATTATCCATCCATGTCTAATCAGTGATTGTGACAAAGATTGTGTTTAACATATTCAAACCGTTAATGGGGCAATTGGCAGTTGCGACATCCATTTTTGGATTAATGATACAGTGCCCTCAAAGTATTTATACTCCTTGTCTTATTCCACATTTTGTTGTTACAGCCTGAATTCAAAATTGATTAAATGTATACATTTTCTCACCCATAATGACAGTGAAAACATGTTTTTAGAAATGTTTGGCAATTTATTGAAAATGAAATGCAGATCTCATTTACATACAGTTGAAGTCGGAAGTTTACATACACCTTAGCCAAATACATTTAAACTCAGTTTTTCACAATTCCTGACATTTAATCCTAGTAAACATTCCCCGTCTTAGGTCAGTTAGCATCACCACTTTATTTTAAGAATGAGAAATGTCAGAATAATAGTAGAGAGAATGATTTCAGCTTTTATTTCTTTCATCATTCCCAGTGGGTCAGAAGTTTACATACACTCAATTAGTATTTGGTAGCGTTGCCTTTAAATTGTTTAACTTGGGTCAAACCTTTCAGGTAGCCTTCCACAAGCTTCCCACAATAAGTTGGGTGAATTTTGGCCCATTCATCCTGACAGAGCTGGTGTAACTGAGTCAGGTTTGTTGGCCTCCTTGCTCGCACACGCTTTTTCAGTTCTGCCCACAAATTTTCTATGGGATTGAGGTCAGGGCTTTGTGATGGAAACTCCAATACCTTGACTTTGTTGTCCTTAAGCCATTTTGCCACAACTTTGGAAGTATGCTTGGGGTCATTGTCCATTTGGAAGACCCATTTGCGACCAAGCTTTAACTTCCTAACTGATGTCTTGAGATGTTGCCTCAATATATCCACATAATTTTCTTTCCTCATGATGCCATCTATTTTGTGAAGTGCACCAGTCCCTCCTGCAGCAAAGCACCCTTACAACATGATGCTGCCACCCCCGTGCTTCACGGTTGGGATGGTGTTCTCCGGCTTGCAAGCCTCCCCCTTTTTCTTCCAAACGTAACGATGGTCATTATGGCCAAACAGTTCTATTTTTGTTTCATCAGACCAGAGGACATTTCTCCAAAAAGTACAATCTTCGTCCCCATGTGCAGTTGCAAACCGTAGTCTGTCTTTTTTATGGCGGTTTTGGAGCAGTGGCTTCTTCCTTGCTGAGCGGCCTTTCAGATTATGTCAATATAGGACTCGTTTTACTGTGGCTATAGATACTTTTGTACCCGTTTCCTCCAGCATCTTCACAAGGTTCTTTGCTGTTGTTCTGGGATTGATTTGCGCATTTCGCACCAAAGTACAGTCATCTCTAGGAGACAGAACGCGTCTTTTTCCTGAGCGGTATGACGGCTGCGTGGTCCCATGGTGTTTATACTTGCGTACTATTGTTTGTACAGATTAACGTGGTACCTTCAGGCGTTTGGAAATTGCTCCCAAGGATGAACCAGACTTGTGGAGGTCTACAATTTTTTTTTTAGGTCTTGGCTGATTTATTTTGATTTTCCCATGATGTCAAGCAAAGAGGCACTGAGTTTGAAGGTAGGCCTTGAAATACATCCACAGGTACACCTCCAATTGACTCAAATTATGTCAATTAGCCTATCAGAAACTTCTAAAGCCATGACATTTTCTGGAATTTTCCAAGTTGTTTAAAAGGCACAGTCAACTTAGGTTATGTAAACTTCTGACCCACTGGAATTGTGATTAAGTGAAATAATATGTCTGTAAACAATTGTTGGGAAAAATACTTGTGTCATGCATAAAGTAGATGTCCTAACAGACTTGCCAAAACTATAGTTTGTTAACAAGAAATTTGTGGAGTGGTTGTAAAACGAGTTTTAATGAATCCAACCTAAATGTATGTAAACTTCCGACTTCAACTGTATGTATTCACAGCCCTGAGTCAATACTTTGTAGAAGCACCTTTTGGCAGCGATTACTGCTGAGTTTTTCTGGGTATGTCTAAGAGATTTCCTCAACGAAATTGTGCAACGTTTTCCCACTATTCTTTTCAAAATTCTTTAAGCTCTGTCAAATTGGTTGTTTATCATTGCCCGACAACCATTTTCAGGTCTTTCCAAAGATTTTCAAGTAGATTTAAGTCAACACTGTAAGTAGGCCACTCAGGGACATTAAGGTCCCGTGTGGCTCAGTTGGTAGAGCATGATGTTTGCAACGCCAGGGTTGTGGTTTTGATTCCTACGGGGGACTAGTACGGGGAAAGGGGAATTCATCTTCCAGTGTCTGGTAGAAAGCAGATTGAACCAGGTTTTTCTCCAGGATTTTGCATGTGCTTAGCTCTATTTAATTCATTTTTTTTATCCTGGAAAAACTCCCCAGTCTATTAACAATTACAAGCATACGCATAACATGATGCAGCCACTACTATGTTTGAAAATATGGAGATTGGTACTCATTTTACATTTTAGTCATTTAGCAGACGCTCTTATCCAGAGCGACTTACAGTAGTGAATGCATACATTTCATAAATTTTTCTCCGTACTGGTCGTGTTGTATTGGATTTATCCCAAACAACATTTTGTACTCAGGACAAAAAGTGAATTTGCTTTGCCACATTTTTTGCAGTATTACTTTAGTGCCTTGTTGCAACCAGCATGCTTTGGAATATTTTTATTCTGTACAGGCTTCCTTCTTTTAACTCTAAGGTTAGTATAGTGGAGTAACTACAATGTTGTTGATCCATCCTTAGGAGAAAATTATCACAGACATTAAACTCTGTTTTAACATCACCATTGGCCTCAGATTGGTGTCAGATTTTAAAATAGCTTTTCGGCGAAAGCACATTTTGCAATATTCTGAGTACATAGCTCGGCCATCACGGCTAGCTATTTTGACACCCACCAAGTTTGGGACTCACTAAACTCAGAATTACTTTAGAAAAATTGGATTACCTTTGCTGTTTTTCGTCAGAATGCACTCCCAGAACTACTACTTCAACAACAAATGTTGTTTTGGTTCGAAATAATCCATAGTTATATTGAAATAGCTCCGTTTTGTTCGTGCGTTGAGGTCACAATCCGAAGGGTGACACGCGGGTGCATTTCGTGACAATGTCAAAATATTCCATTACCGTAATTCGAAGCATGTCAAATGCTGTTTAAAATCCATTTTTATGCTATTTTTCTCGTAAAATAGCGATAATATTCCAACCGGGCGACGTTGTATTCATTCAAAGGCTGAAAGAAAAAAAAATTGAATTCTCGTGAACATGCCTCTCAGTCTCACTGTCCCCAGGCTGACCACTCACAAATTCTCCTGCTGTTCTTCGCCCAGAGACAGCAGACACCCCATTCCACTTTCTGGCGCCTTCTGAGAGCCAATGGAAGCCTTAGAAAATGTCACGTTACAGCACAGATGCTGTATTTTCGATTGAGATGCAACAGAAGGACAACAAATTGTCAGACAGGGCACTTGCTGTATGGAATCTTCTCAGGTTTTGGCCTGCCATATGAGTTCTGTTATACTCACAGACACCATTCAAACAGTTTTAAAAACTTTAGAGTGTTTTCTATCCAAATCTACTAATTATATGCATATTCTCGTTTCTGGGCAAGAGTAGTAACCAGTTTAAATCGGGTACGTTTTTTATCCGGCCGTGAAAATACTGCCCCCTAGCCCCAACAGGTTTAACAAGGCACACCTGTTAACCAGCTTCATGAGGTAATGCATTTGAATTGAGAGAATGCCATCGTATGCAAAGCTGTCATCAAGGCAAAGGGTGGCTACTTTGAAGAATCTCAAATATAAAATATATTTTGATTTGTTAAACATTTTTTTGCTTACTACATGATTCCATATGGGCTATTTCATAGTTTTGCTGTCTTCACTATTATTCTACAATATATAAAATAAAGAAAACCCCTTGAATGAGTAGGTGTGTCTGAACATTTGACTGGTACTGTATTCCTGTATTGTATACATGTATTCTGACTGGAGAGTAAATCATAATCAAATAAAGACCAGAAAAGAAGACCCCATTTGCTTAATAACAGGTGGGATACAACTTCCATTGCGTTGGCAATCTTTAGCCATAACCATTCAGGCCTACATTGAGCAGAGAACAATATCCTTAACATCTTTGTCTATTTTAAATGGCAGTAAAAACACATCTCAATAGTAAATATAAAGAGCCACAGTTTCAATGGTATAATGTGCAGGGATGTGTTACATTTGTCAGTGCAGTGAGTCGCCATCAAATTGAAGTGCAAAAAAGTAGGCTATAGAACAAAGTTATAATATAGAAACTTACATTAAACGACGTTTTTGGCCTGAATAATTATTTACAGTTATCGTCAGTATGCCATTATGAGTTTGGGTTTATCCCTCTGACTCCGAGTCTATAGTTAGCAGAATGTTCTAAGATTTCTGCAGTCTGTTGCCCAGTTCGTTGGGAGGATTTAGAAGGGGAAAAAAACTCCCCCAGAGCGACTGGCTACGTTCCAGTCCGTTTATAACGTAGCCACGCTGCGTAGTTGACCAGATTTGCCAAGTCCATGAGCCACAAAGACCATACAAGTGCGCGCTACTGGTGATGAATACCACCTGGAACGCACCCCTTTTTGCTACAGCTGTGCAGCAGCACCCATCAACCGAATACACGACCTGAACAGCAGCGTGGCTACAAATAATATTTCTAAAATATGCAAATTAATCGGTATTGAACGAAAGTAGCAGTGGATGACACAACATACTGTAATAAATGAAATTACTGATGGTAAGTTTACTAAATATATTGTCTTTGTCATTGAACGACGAGGACATTTCAGAATGACATACCTAAATTGTGCTTTCTAACGTTAGCATTTTCCAACAACTTGTCTATGTTCATTTGACCTGTTATGCGTAATAAGCGAAACTTTCACAATCATCTGTAAGAATTGTATTGAAAGATGTCGGGTAACATTAACGTTACCTAATCACATTATGGTGTGTTGTTAGCAAGGCTATCTAGTTGGCAAGCTAGCTGGCTTTTGTTCACTACACTAACGCTTTCTTGGACATCATCAATGCATGTTTTTTTTTTGCTAGGTAATTTTGTTCTAAACTACACACGGCACATACGTATGTTTTTGTTAGCTAGCTGTAGTTTAAAAACAGTAGTTAGGTCACTCATTTCGGGACCTAGTTAGCTAATGCAATGGTTGATTGTGTGGCTAACATTAGCTGGCTACGTTACGTCTGCCATCGTCGAAATGAATTGCGCTACCAAAAGCTCGTGGCATTTCTAAACTAGTAACGATATAGCTGTTTAGTTTGATTGTTCGGTACTATATGTACTTTTTCAAACACTTAGCTAATTTGCGAACTTTCATTAGACATGTAATGGATTATTATAAAGCTATAGATATCCCACCAATATGGCGTGAAGTGGTGTTTTGCTACAAAAACAAATGTCATTGCAATCATGCATGTTTTTATTTTTATTTTAGCGCGCTCGTCAGGTGCAAAGTTCATAATTTTAGGAAAGTCGATACATTTACTAGATTGTGTTATGCAAGGAACGTGTTTATGTGCAGTAAATCAGATGCATATATTTCTTTCAGGGCCCAGCGTTTTTCTTGATTTGTGCATAAATATCCTAAAATAATGATTTTGCCCTACACCATTGCTCCATGTAGCCTATACCATCTAACCCCGTAACACCTGAAATCCACATAGCATGTTGGGGGCGATAAAACAAGAGCCCCATTCATTTTAAATGAAAGCTAAGTGGCCAGGAACGTTAGCGAAATGTCCACGAAGGGCTGCGCACTTGGGGGAGTTCCTGCATGTTGGCATTTCTCTATCTGCAGGAATCCCTCTTTATACTAATATTGGGAACATTTAAAGCTAGGGCGGGAAAGGGGGGCGCTCCAGTACAGTAGGTGGTCATAATGCATAATAACGTTGGATTACAACGGTAGACCGTGTCCTTCGACCCCGCCTGTCGGGCACTATTTTTTCCACAGTTATGTTAACTACAACGAGGGCGTGTATTTGGCACGCGGAAGCAAAGGACACTGTTAGCTAGTAAGGAGGACTCCGGTACACAGCAGGAAGCTACCTAGCACACGACCGGGGCACAGTTATGTTTTTAACGACGGTGAGGGCAGCTATTAAGGAGGACTCCGGTACATAGCAGTCTGGAATGAAAAGTATTATCGGAATTTTTATTTCCATTTTTTTAGCCACATTCAAAAGTGTCACACAAGCATGAAGATTTCTTTCTCGAATGCAGGAACCAATGGGATGCACGGGTGGGGGTGCGTTACTGCAGATGCGCGAGGAAATTTCATGAATATTCATGAGTATCGACAGTGCGTGACATCACTTTGAGCTCTTACCAAAACAGAAAATATGGAGGGTCTGAAATCAGTAGTAACCACCAATTTCAATGAATGTTAGCATAAAATGTAAATAGGAATCTGACCTTCCCACGCCCCAATAATGTGGAGGGCATGCTAGCTAGCCCCAGTGTTTGATTCATATCATCTGTTTTCTTCTAAAACAGCTCAGTTAGCTAGCAAAGTGCTAATTTGCAACGCCAGTTAGCTAGACTCGGGAGCTCATTGGGACAGGGGCTTCAGGAGCCAGCGGGTCAGATGCGTTTCCACCAGTGTTGGCTTCATGGGGACAGGGGCTTCAGGAGCCAGCGGGTCAGATGCGTTTCCACCAGTGTTGGCTTCGTGGGGACAGGGGCTTCAGGAGCCAGCGGGTCAAATGCGTTTCCACCAGTGTTGGCTTCATGGGGACAGGGGCTTCAGGAGCCAGCGGGTCAGATGCGTTTCCACCAGTGTTGGCTTCATGGGGACAGGGGCTTCAGGAGCCAGCGGGTCAGATGCGTTTCCACCAGTGTTGGCTTCATGGGGACAGGGGCTTCAGGAGCCAGCGGGTCAGATGCGTTTCCACCAGTGTTGGCTTCATGGGGACAGGGGCTTCAGGAGCCAGCGGGTCAGATGCGTTTCCACCAGTGTTGGCTGGTGGGAGGAGCTATTGGAGAACAGGCCCATTGTATTGGCTGGAATTAATTAATGGAATGGAGTCAAACATGCGGTTTCCATATGTTTGATGTTTGAAACTGTACCATTAATTCCATTCCAGCCAATACAATGAGCCTGTCCTCCAATAGCTCCTCCCACCAGCCTCTGGTTTCCACCATGGGAAACAACTGGCTACTAGTTTTTCAGCCAAATATGTTAAACTCATAGCTAGTTTGTCAAGTAACCACCTCACATATGCCGCCCTCAGGGTTACGTATAGTGTAAAGATTTGAAATGTATTGATAGACTACAGTAGAGTAATAATGTGTATCACACGCAATTAGTGCATTTCACTAAAGCTTTTTCAGTAGCACTTGGAAACAAAACGTCATTGCCAACTATTCACTATACAATGTTGCGATCGCTAGGCAGCCAATAGTATATAGGAAACCGTTAACAATAAGCCACCTATCACATGACACAAGTCACGTTGATAGTTAACGTTTCAACAAACAATATTTACATCATCCAGTGGAACTGTAAAAAGAGTACACTGAACAAAAATATAAGCGCAACAATTTCAAAGATTTTACTGGGTCGCAGTATATAAAAGGATCAGTCAATTGAAATAAATTCATTAGACCCTACCGCCCTAATCTACGGATTTCACATGACTGGGAATATAGATATGCATCGGTTAGTCACAGATAAAATTAAAAAAAATAGGCCATGGATCAGAAAACCAGTCAGTGTCTGTTGTGCCTTATGCAGAGAGACATCTCTTTGGCATAGGGTTGATCAGGCTGTTGATTGTGGAATGCTGTCCCTCCTCAATGGCTGTGCGAAATGCTGGATATTGGTGGCAACTGGCACATGCTGTCATGCACGTCGATCCAGGACATCCCAAACATGCTCAATGCGTGACATGTCTGGTCAGTGTGTGGGGTTGCACATTTTGGGGAATATTCAGAGGTGGAAACTTAACGTGGGGAATATGGGAATTAACAGATATACAAATTAATATTAATACCGTTTAAATGTAGATGTTTTCTGCATTGGATATATTTACCATATCATATGGAGACGGAAACATAAACCTTTTACTATAAGTAGACATAATTGCAAATGATTAAATCCTTCCAATAGAAATATATAAAAGACAATTGTTCCGAATTGAACTTTAATTAAATTAGTTGACTCTTCACATGGGATGATTTCACTGAACAACAAAAGGGAATTTTGAATGATCATCGCATCTTCAAAAACGTTTAACAAATCTGTAAAATGATAGTCTAGAAACTTAAGCTTTAGTTGTCTTCCTCCCAGGCTTCCATGTCTTCTCCCTGGACCTCCTCAATGTCCACCTCTTGAACATCAGACTCTAAGGCCTCATCTTCACTGTCACTTTCCAACCTTGTTGAGGATGGCTCGTTGTCAGGCTTAAAAAGCAGTTGCGCTCTGAGGCGGCTGATGTTGGTGGGATTTGGAGGATGATGGATGCAACAGGGGAAAGAGCCTCAGATCCACAGTCCCTTGCACCAGGTGGCTGATGAGATATGTTAGCACGACTGCCATATTGCATCTCCATCCCAAAGCCCTTGCTTGGAAGTGTACTTTTCCAGACTGCCAAGAACCTTGCCCTCATCCAGGCCAAGGTGGAGAGACACGGTAGTGATGACACCATAGGCCTTGTTGATCTCTGCACCAGACAGGATGCTCTTGCCAGCATACTTGGGGTCTAACATACTTGGGGCTTAAGGCAGAAGTCTTCATGCTTTTTGATGCATTTCAGAACTGCAGTTTCCTCTGCTTGGAGCAACAGTGAAGTGGGCAGGGCAGTATGGATTTCTTCTCTTACATCTGCAAGCAGAGTCTGAACATCAGACAGAATGGCATTGTCTCCCTCAATCCGTGTAATGGCTACTGCTATAGGTTTCAGGAGTTTCAGGCTGCTTACCACTCTCCCAAAATACATCCTCCAGGAGGATCCTCTTGATGGGGCTATCCATATCGGCAGACTGTGATATGGCCATTTCTTGGAGAGACTCCTTTCCCTCCAGGAGACTGTCAAACATGATGACAACACCACCCCAACAGGTATTGCTGGGCAGCTTCAATGTGGTGCTCTTATTCTTCTCACTTTGCTTGGTGAGGTTTATTGCTGCTATAACTTGATGACCCTTCACATACCTAAACATCTCCTTGGCTCTCTTGTAGAGTGTATTCATTGTTTTCAGTGCCATGATGTCCTTGAGGAGTAGATTCAATCCATGAGCAGCACAGCCAATTGGTGTGATGTGAGGGTAGGACTCCTCCACTTTAGACCAAGCAGCCTTCATGTTCGCAGCATTATCTGTCACCAGTACAAATACCTTCTGTTGTCCAAGGTCAGTGATGACTGCCTTCAGCTCATCTGCAATATAGAGACCAGTGTGTCTGTTGTGTCTGTCCTCTTGTAGAATACTGGTTGAGGGGTGGAGATGATGTAATGAATTATTCCTTGCCCATGAACATTCAACCACCCATCAGATGATTGCAATAGTCTGCTTTCTCTATGATTTGCTTGACCTTCACTTGAACTCTGCATCCAGCAAATGAGTAGATAAAGCATGTCTGGTTGGAGGGGTGTATGCTGGGCGAAGAACATTCAGAAATCTCTTCCAATGCACATTGCCTGTGAGCATCAGGGGTGAATCAGTTGCAAACACAGCTCGAGCAAGACATTCATCAGCATTTCTCTGGCTACGTTCCTCCATTGAGTCAAAGAAACTTCTGATTCCAGGAGGACCACGAGCTGTTGCTATCGATAAGGTGTCCGAGTCGTCATTTTCACCTCGCATAGAAGTAGAGGGACTTTTGTCAGAGGTTGCTTGTTGTTGAGGGAACTTTATGCACTTGGCCAGATGATTCTGCATCTTCGTTGCATTCCTCACATGATTTGGCACAGTGTTTGCAAATATGCCACAAGACCTAGAATTGCCTTATGTATCCCACAAAAAAGGTTCACTGTTATGAGCTCTTTTTTTGTTGTTGGTGCATTTAAGCAAAATTACAAATTCCCGGGCTTAACTTGCCAATTAAAATTTCCGGAAAGTTTCCGACCCTTTGCAACCCTATCAGTATGTAAGAACTGGGACATTTTCAGCTTCCAAGAATTGTGTACAGATCCTTGCGTCATGGGGCCGTGCTTTATCATGCAGAAACTTGAGGCAAAAGTGGTGGATTAATGGCACAACAATGGGCCTCAGGATCTCGTAACCAGTGGTGGAATAAGTATCCAATTGTCATAATTGTGTAAAAGTAAAGATACTGTAATAGAAAAGGACTCAAGTAAAAGTCACCCAATAAAATTCTACTTGAGTAAAAGTTTGAAAGTATTTGGTTTGAAATATACTTAAGTATCAAAAGTAAAGGTGTAAATATTTTTGAAATTCCTCATATCAAATCAAAGTTTGTCACGTGCGCTGAATACAACAGGTGTACACCTTACAGTGAAATGCTTACTTACAGGCTCTAACCAATAGTGCAAAAAAGGTATTAGGTGAACAATAGGTAGGTAAAGAACTAAAACAGTAAAAAGACAGGCTATATACAGTAGCGAGGCTTTAAAAGTAGCGAGGCTACATACAGACACCGGTTAGTCAGGCTGATTGAGGTAGTATGTAGATATGATTAAAGTGACTGCATATATGATGAACAGAGAGTAGCACTAGCGTAGAAGAGGGGTTGGCGGGTGGTGGGTGGGACCCAATGCAGATATCCCGGTTAGCCAATGTGCGGGAGCACTGGTTGGTCGGCCCAATTGAGGTAATATGTACATCAGTGTATAGTTAACGTCTATGGGCTAGCGTCCTACCTGCGGGACACAGCCAGTGAAATATCAGGGCGGCAAATTGAAAAACAAAATGTCATCATTCAACTTTCTCAAACATACAACTATTTTACACCATTTTAAAGAAACTTCTCGTTAATCTAACCACATTGTCCGATTTCAAAAAGGCTTTACAGCAAAAGCAAAACATTAGATTGTTAGGAGAGTACATAGACAAAAATAATCACACAGCCATTTTCTAAGCAAGGACGTGTCAATAAAACCCAAAACACAGCTAAATGAAGCACTGACCTTTGACGATCTTCATCAGATGACACTCCTATGACATTATGTTACAATACATGTATGTTCGATAAAGTAAATATTTATATCCAAAAACAGCTTTTTACATTGGCATGTGATGTTCAGAAAATGTATTCCCATCAAAACGATCGGTGAATGTGCACATCAATTTACAAAAATACTCATCATAAACGTTGACAAAATATACTGCTCAAAAAAATAAAGGGAACACTTAAACAACAGAATGTAACTCCAAGTCAATCACACTTCTGTGAAATCAAACTGTCCACTTAGGAAGCAACACTGATTGACAATACATTTCACATGCTGTTGTGCAAATGGAATAGACAACAGGTGGAAATTATAGGCAATTAGCAAGACACCCCCAATAAAGGAGTGGTTCTGCGGGTGGTGACCACAGACCACTTCTCAGTTCCTATGCTTCCTGGCTGATGTTTTGGTCACTTTTGAATGCTGGCGGTGCTTTCACTCTAGTGGTAGCATGAGACGGAGTCTACAACCCACACAAGTGGCTCAGGTAGTGCAGCTCATCCAGGATGGCACATCAATGCGAGCTGTGGCAAGAAGGTTTGCTGTGTCTGTCAGCGTAGTGTCCAGAGCATGGAGGCCCTACCAGGAGACGTGGAGAAGGCCGTAGGAGGGCAACAACCCAGCAGCAGGACCGCTACCTCCGCCTTTGTGTAAGGAGGAGCAGGAGAAGCACTGCCAGAGCCCTGCAAAATAACCTCTAGCAGGCCACAAATGTGCATGTGTCTTCTCAAACGGTCAGAAACAGACTCCATGAGGGTGGTTTGAGGGCCCGACGTCCACAGGTGGGGGTTGTGCTTACAGCCCAACACCGTGCAGGTCGTTTGGCATTTGCCAGAGAACACCAAGATTGGCAAATTCGCCACTGGCGCCCTGTGCTCTTCACAGATGAAAGCAGGTTCACACAGTACATGTGACAGAGTCTGGAGACGCCGTGGAGAACGTTCTGCTGCCTGCAACATCCTCCAGCATGACCGGTTTGGCGGTGGGTCAGTCATGGTGTGGGGTGGCATTTCTTTGGGGGGCCGCACAGCCCTCCATGTGCTCGCCAGAGGTAGCCTGACTGCCATTAGGTACCGAGATGAGATCCTCAGACCCCTTGTGAGACCATATGCTGGTGCGGTTGGCCCTGGGTTCCTCCTAATGCAAGACAATGCTAAACCTCATGTGGCTGGAGTGTGTCAGCAGTTCCTGCAAGAGGAAGGCATTGATGCTATGGACTGACTGACCCGCCCGTTCCCCAGACCTGAATCCAATTGAGCACATCTGGGACATCATGTCTCGCTCCATCAACCAACGCCACGTTGCAACACAGACTGTCCAGGAGTTGGCGGATGCTTTAGTCCAGGTCTGGGAGGAGATCCCTCAGGAGACCATCCGCCACCTCATCAGGAGCATGCCCAGGCGTTGTAGGGAGGTCATACAGGCACGTGGAGGCCACACACACTACCGAGCCACATTCTGACTTGTTTTAAGGACATTACATCAAAGTTGGATCAGCCTGTAGTGTGGTTTTCCACTAATTTAGAGTGTGACTCCAAATCCAGACCTCCATGGGTTGATAAATTGGATTTCCATTGATTATTTTTGTGTGATTTTGTTGTCAGCACATTAAACTATGTAAAGAAAAAAGTATTTAATAAGATTATTTTTCATTCAGATCTAGGATGTGTTGTTTAAGTGTCCCCTTTATTTTTTTGAGCAATATATATATACACACACACTGCTCAAATATATTTTTTATTTAACCAGGTAGGCAAGTTGAGAACAAGTTCTCATTTACAATTGCGACCTGATATACATACATACATACTATCTGTACATACTAACTTTATTTTGCTTGGATTGAGTTGAGATTCACACATTTTACACATTGTTTGAGGAGATACTTAGGTCATATATTCCTGACAAATGTGTTTTCTTTATTTTTCAGGAAACTGACAACCCAAGATCAGCCAGTTGAGGACACCTGAGCCCCCCTTTGTACTGTGACTGTCTTGTACCACAATGCTTGGCCTTCAGGGAAGTACCTCATCCCCTAAAATGTATCGCTGTGTGGCTTGTTCAGCCACCTTTACTGGATTGGCATCCTTGTTGGTGCACCAAGCTTCTCATGCAGTTCAATATGACAAGCAACCACCACATTCTGAGAAGCAGCCTCTCTGCACTCACTGTGGTGAAGTGTTTTCAAACAAGGAGCTCCAAGACCAGCACTGCTGCAAGGCACTACCTGAGACTCCGGCTCCCTCTCTTTTTATCTGTGATTGTGGGGATGAGTTTCAGAACTTTAATGAAATGCTGGAGCATAAAAGATCTCATGTCTCAACCCCCCAGCAGCAGACCCAGACAACTGATGCCAGATATTCGAGCCAAGAAGAATGCAGTCTGGTTGAACCTGCCCAACCAGTCTCCCCTCAGCCAACCCTTAGCCAAACCATTTTGGGCCCCAGTCCCCCCTCTCATCTCTCACCCCTATCTCCTATCATTCCTAGTTCAATTCTCCCACAGCTTAATAGCACATCCACCGTTCCTGAAGTCTATACAAATAAGGGGTTTATTGCCCTAACCAGACCTCCAGAGCTGAACAACCTCCCTCCAGGCGCAAGTGAGCAAGAATTACAGCCTGATGGGCTTGACCAACCTGAGAACATCTCGACTGCACATAAACCCTTGCCACAATCCGTCCAGGATGAGACTCCTGAGGATGCAGACTGTCCCGTTACAAGCGGCGCATCTTCAGAAGATGCTGGCGCACCTAAGAATGAGACAATAATGAAGATGATCGCAAATGCCTACATGAAACATTATCAACCTGCTCAACACTACCCATTAAGGCACAAGAGACTTGTGGTCCCCAAAAGAGAGCTTATACCAGTGGAGGTGACGTCACAATCCATAGAAACAGCAGCTTCCACACCAGGGCCCTCTATTGGCCAGTTAAGACACCTGTTTACAAAGTCTGGTGCAAAGACAATAGCCCGTCCATCTGGCAGTAGTGGTATCATATCTTTGACTCAGACCTTCTGCCCTGTAGTAGTTCTTGAGACCCGCCAAAAGCTTATTGATTCTAGAAATAGGGCCACACAAGGGAGATATCAATGTGGCCGCTGCCGAAGTGTTTTTCAGGACTTGGACAGCTTGACAGTGCACCATGCCTTACACAGGAAAGAGATAGTGAAGTGTTGTCGTCACTGTAAACAACTGATGATTGGAAAACCACCCCTTCCAGACAACCACATCTGTCCCCTGGCTCCCCACCACCTTACCTCAGTGGGGAGTAAATGCTACTCTATCAAAAAGACTGCGTCATTCCTGAAGCAAAAGAAGCAACAACCGCAAAGAAGCTTCCAAAGTGTTAAAGCTAGGACGCCTTACTTTTGTCAAGTGTGCAAGCACAGCTATGCCCGTAGGTATAATCTCAATGTGCACAAGTGTCAGGGGCCACCCCATCCTCCTCAGCATGCCTCCAACTCTGCCCTGTACCAAAATACTGCATTTGGGGAAAACATTAAAGCAAGGGAGCCTGTCACAGGTGTCAACCAGAGCCCTCTAATCTCCAAAAACATCAGTGTGGGCACTGACAGCACTCGTCAGATAAAGGAGGAGGTGATTTCTGCAGAATCAAGGTCATATCCACAGTTTCCTGATTTGCTCTGGTCCGGTTCACCTAAAAGCTTCTCATCCTTCTATCCCAAAGTTTCCAAGCACGTAACACCAGGAGAAATTGATTCAGGATCTGCAACACTACTGCAAGGAGATGGAGTAGGTGAAGGGGACAATGCAGCAAGTAGTTTTAAACAAGAAGGGAGAGATGGAGAATGGACAATGCCTTTAGATGATTCTGAGATCGACGTGCTGATTGAGGCAGTAGATGCAGAAGACGACGATGATTTAATGCTACAAGAACCTATTTCTCAGGGTCATGTCAAGTCCACAAAGGATGGCGTGCCTTATTTCATAAAAGATGGTGCTAGACGTTTTCCCTGCTATAGATGTCAGAAAACGTACAGTCGAGGGTGCACATTAAAAAAGCATCAAAGGCTGTGTGGAAATAGGTCATTTCTGCCACAATCTACCTTCCGGGCGGTAGCACAGAAAATCAACAAGGGTCAATTCCAATTCGATTGCTATGTCTGTGGGAGGGGCTTTAACCGCAAAGATAACATGCTGATTCATAGGAAGAAGTGCCAGTTAAGTAGAACCGTGGCCAAGAATGATAATGGACTTTTACAACAGGGCATATCAGCAGCCCAGGCACCGCAACGTCTCGTGGCACAAAGTAGTAAAAATCTGGAGGATAATGGGGCAAATTGGGGTATTATGTCATTGCCCAATGTTCTTCCCAGGAGAGTGACGTGTGAGTGTGGGGCAGGCTTCACTTCCCCACGGCTCCTCCTAGAGCATTTGCAAAAGCATGCACAGGAGTCCTATACCTGCCCCACATGCGGTGAGACACTGAGTTCCTGGGCAGACTATGAAGTCCACCTACAAGTGCACATGCAGCCTCGGCACCAGATGTATGGGGGAATGCAACAGCAGCGCTCTCCACCTCTACTGCTGAGGTTTCCACAGCAGCCACGTCAACGTCGGCAGCCCCTGCCAAAGCAGCGACATACGCCTCCGCAACACTCTCTGCCAGCACAGCGCCCTCAGCCAAATCAACAACCTCTGCGGAAGCCTAGGAAGCCACAGCCGCGCTGTGTGTGCATACGATGCAGCAACACCTTTTGCAGTCGGGGCGCGCTGCTAAAGCACCTCTCCTGGAATCGGTGTAAAGGTGACAAAGGAGCTGTTTTAGCGAAGGCAAACCACTGTTCCCGCTGCAGCATGGACTTCCCTAATGGCCTCAGCCTCAAGTTTCACCAGCTAAATGGGATGTGCAAGCCTGCCTTCAAGCCCATGCGTTGCCCTGTGTGCGTGCGCTGGTTTGGCACTGTGGAGGGACTCCAGAAACACCTGCAAACACATGACCAGACCAACTCGTTTCGCTGCCTCATCTGCCAGCGCCTCTATCCCAGCCTACGGTCACTGAAAGACCACCGCAGAAAGGTCCATTGCATTTTGTCTGGAGACACAGTGCAGGTTACACAATGAGAATACTCTGAAAATTATAATCCAACAGAACATATGAACAATGATTTTAGCTAAATCTGTTATTGATTTGAGGGATTAATTGTCTTGTGTAACCATATATAATCATTATTGTAGTATTCTACTTTGATTCTATTTTCACTGTCTATCAGTAGACTTTTCTTGCTCACTTGAACCTATTTTCATGGCCATAGTTGTAAACTGTTGTATTGTGCTGTAAAATGCAATGATGTTCTTAGCTTGTTCTTAAAGGGATACTTTGGAATTTTGGCAATGAAGCCCTTTATCTACTTCCCCACTATGAAGGAAGTTCGAGGTAGTTACCGTAGACTTCGTCATTGCGCTAATGCTAGTTAGCAACTTCCTTCAAACTGCATGCAGAGACATACAAATTGTATCGACATATTAATCTGACTCTGGGAAGTAAATTTAAGGGCTTCATTGCCAAAATCCTGAAGTATCCTGTTAACTCCTCTTCAGCCATTATTAAAATGTACCACTTATTGTTCAAGTGCTATTTTAGGTTGTGAAAAAACATTGATGGTTATATCTTAGTGTGGTTGCTATCAGTGCATTTTGGAGAAAACAATTTGTAAGTGAATATACACTACAAAGTATGTGCACACCTGCTCGTCGAACTCCTCATTCCCAAATCATGGGCATTAATATGGAGTTGGTCCCCCCCCTTTGCTGCTACAACAGAATCCACTTTTCTGGGAAGGCTTTCATGTAGATGTTGGAACATTGCTGAGGGGACTTGCTTCCATTCAGCCACGAGCATTAGTGAGGTCGGGCACTGATGTTGGGTGATAAGGCCTGGCTCGCAGTCGGCGTTCCCATTTATCCCAAAGGTGGTCGATGGGGTTGAGGTCAGGGCTCTGTGCAGTCAAGTTCTTCTACACTGATCGTGACAAACCATTTCTGTATGGACCTCACTTTGTGCACAGGGGAATTGTCAGGCTGAAACAGGAAAGGGCCTTCCCCAAGCTGTTGCCACAAAGTTAAAGCACAGAATCGTCTAGAACGTCTTTGTATGCTGTAGCATTATGATTTCCCTTCACTGGAACTAAGGGGCTTAACCCCAACCATGGAAAAACAGCCCCAGACCATTATTCCTCCTCCACCAAACTTTACAGTTGGCACTATGCATTGGGGCACGTAGCAATCTCCTGGCATCCACCAAACCCCGATTTGTCTTTCGGACTGCCAGATGGTGAAGTGTGATTCAACACTCCAATGGCGGCGAGCTTTACATCAGCCGACGCTTGGCATTGCGCATGGTGATCTTAGGGTTGTGTGTGGCTGCTCGGCCATGGAAACCCATTTCATGAAGCTCCCGACTAACAGTTCTTGTGCTGATGTTGTTCCAAACTGCCTCTGGAAGCTTGGTAGTGAGTGTTGCAACCGAGGACAGACGATTTTTTTCACGCTTCAGCACTTGGCGGTTCCGTTCTGTGAGCTAGATGTTTCCACTTCACAATAAAAGCACTTACAGTTGACCAGGGTGGCTCTAACGGCAGACATTTGACGAACTGACTTGTTGGAAAGGTGGCATCTTATGACGGTACTACTTTGAGTCACTGAGCTGTTCAGTAAGGCCATTCTACTGGCAGTGTTTGTCTATGGAGATTGCATGGCTGTGTGCTTGGTTTTATACGCTTGTCAGCAGCGGGTGTGGCTGAAATGGCTGAATCCACTAATTTGAAGGGCTGTCCACATACTTTTGTGTGTATATATTTGAACACTTCCATCAAAACAGAAATGTATAGGAAATAGCATGTAGTGTGTGTTGCTCCTTGTTTTAATAAAGCCCCATTCAGAGATGAAAGATTTGAGTTGATTGTTGTCACTAACCAGGTTTCCAACCATGTTATGTGTATGAATTACCTGATGCAGAAATATACTCACGACAGGCCTGATGGAAACAGCATATGTCTTGGTAAAATGTCACACAAGTTAATGCAATGGAAACCTGTTAAATGTATTTGGTACATAACTTAAAAAGCACCCAAACAGTTCGAACGCTACCATACAGAGTGTACACGTCGACCTTACCAACTTCAGACGAGTCTTGACACTTGTGGTGTTTGTGAGAGTATCCCCTTTGCAAAAAGTGGTCATAATAGTTGTTTCGGTCAAACCGTTCAGACTACAGACGTTTTTGTGAGAAGACTTGTTTTCGGGTTGTCTTATGGTCTGACAAACGGCACTCAAGCTCTTTCATTGCAGATGCGGAAGTGCGACACTGGGGATGCGGTGGATTGAGATACATCCAATGCAACAAAAAAAAACATCTCTAGTTTAAACTAGACTTTTGATAGGGATTTAGGATATAATTACACGATGCTTGTCTCTGCCCTAACAATGAGATTCGTTGTCCACAGAGTGGAACAGCGGGCTGTCAAGCTCCCGCCTATTCTCTTTGGATTGGTGGATACAACTAGTCATTTTGATATATATTTGAATATTCAATTACGTCAACCGTCTGTATTCAGTGGAGATTGAGATGTTATGCTGGCCTCAAATATACATGGACAGTCTCAAATTTCACTAGGGATAACTTCACAGTTGCTGGGATGTCCCGTGCGTCTCACTTATGTAGTTACACTTTTTACAACCTAAGCATTACGAAACTTCTATTCGATCAAGTAAACCTCACGTATCAAAACAGCTATTCATTTTATCTTGACTAAATTCGACACAGTGACCCCATACAAAAACTCCTCCCTTGCTTTATAATTAATGTTCTGTGGACAGATTTTGGGCTGAGTAAACCCTCTCGCTTCGCCTCTTCATCTTTGACTCAACTAATCAACTTGCATACTCCAACCCGACAGGCGGCAGTGTCACATTGCATTTGGAAGTTTACCCGCCAACGAAACGAAGTAAGTTGTATTTTCCACCTCGCTGCCGCGGATGCGTTCCAAAATTCAGCCTATAAGGTTATGAAATATGAATAAAGCTACGTAGCAATATTATAGCAAAGTTACAAATGTCCGAATTTTATATCAATGGCAGTAATATGAACGTGGACAGCAGTGACTCCCCGGTGTAAGGTAATGCTGCTAACGTTAGCTAGGCTAGCTATGTTTTGGGATGGATAGCTGACTTTAGCTAGCTAGCTATACTAACAAACATTTCCTAGGCTGGATAGCTAACTAGCAACATAGATTGGTATATATGTCAAATATAATTACTTGTGTCGATGTATTATTAAGCTTTAGTTTGCAAATTGGGTTTAAGCTTTTGAACACCCCGCTGGTCCAAGAAACAAAGACCCCCAAATGTGGGCCAGCGCCGGGCTTGGGGTGACGACGTTTCATAGTGATTTACGACCAATGTGTTAGCTAGCTACATAGTGAAATTATCAATATCACACTACTTAACAAGTTATTTAAGTCTAAAGGCTAGCACGCCCTACAGCTACCTAATGTTGTGTTGCTGAAATATGTGCCCCGCTTTTTATGCAATACTTCCCTGTTGATATAATTTGTGAACAGTAAAGTTGAACAGGCTTTCTAAACGATTATCCTTTCGTTACCTCAGACACTCCAGAGAGACCCTATTCTACATGAATCATCGCATCGAGGACCGGTCAAGATGCAAAAGCGGAACAATGTGAGAGGTGAAAGGGAGCTTGGGGATGGTGGACCCCCTTTTTGCTTTAGTTGTGAAATGATCTTTCCAGACCAAACCTCATTTCATGACCACTTTTGTCCTGCGGCTGGTTACATCTGCTCCTGTGGAACAGAGTTCTCCATGTATGTTGATATGATGGACCACAGTGGGTTACATGAGCCAGGCCACACTGTAATTAATTATAGCACCATAAAGAAGGAACAATATCAGAGGGAGAGAGAGTACAAGGAGCAGCTTTCGAGGCTGGTATTGGCGGCGGGGCAGGGAAGCTGGGCTCAGCCTGGACCGACTCCGATGCTATCGGCCCCTATTCCACGAGCCACAAAGCCTCCACCTGGTCCAAGTGCCCCAACAACGGACCTCTGGCACCAATTCCAGCCAGTGGTGTTGGTGGAGACCTTGCGCAAGTTTGGAAGGACAAAGCCCTACAGGTGTGCCTACTGTGAACTGGGCTTTGCAACAAAAGACTTACTCGTATGGCACCACAACACTCATGCAAGAAATAAAGTCCATGGCTGCCTGCGGTGCGGGGTTCTCCTGCTCAGCAACAACAAGTCACCACAGCCTGGCCACCACCAGTGTGGCTCATATCGGGCAACTCCTGAAACCAGATTTACCACTGCCACAGTGCTGAGTAACAGGAAACAGCCCGTGGGGTATGCTAAGGTTGTCCAGCGTCAGCACTGTCCTGACCCGTTCAATGGGGAGCTGCAGCTAGGGATGCATATGGTCTCACAGCAGCCCGTTCCAGGGACTTCTGGAACAAAATACTTGAAGTGTAGAGTTTGTCAGGAGCCCTTCCAAACTGTCAAGCTGCTCGAGAGGCACCGTTGCACAATGGCAGCATCCTTTTTTGCGCAGGAACTGGGTCTGACGTCTGGCAAACAGCTCAATGGTCACAGAAAAGGGAAGGAGGGGACCAGCCCATACTCCTTTCCTCGAAGGAATGGTGACAAGGAGCTGGCGTTCAACATTCAAACTTCAGCGAATGTAACTATATACGACCACAAGGCAGTAGGTCCGGATAGGGGCACCGGGTTGTCTGCCGTCTCTGTAAAAACTGAGGTTTCAGATGATGACTGTTTTGTGATTGAGGATGCGTTTTCATGCTAGTCGGAACTAGGAAACTCTGAAATTTCCGACTTGCTGACTGGTTGAACATGGCACATGTATAACAACCAGTTAGTAAGTCGGAAATGTCTGTGTTTCCTAGTTCTGACTAGTACGTGAATGCGGCATAAAAGCTCCTTCACCAAACCCAAGTCAGCTGTCATACCAACAATGAACCTCTTCCCTCCCAGTACTACAGACATGAACAGTGCAAAAAGCATTCCCAATGTGAACCCTCTGCATTTGCAACAGACAAACATCTTCTATGGGTATGGGTCCTTTTTGTCAGGTACCAGTTTAACTCTAATCTAACTACTCAATTTACAACTAATCTGTCAGTAGCCTAGGTTTTTTCAACAAAAAAAAGATCAGATGTGTGTCAAATGATATTGGAAATGTTACATATGCAGTATCAAATCAGTCTGTATAGTTCAGATAACCACAAACAATGTATGAAAGTTTCTTTTGAAAATGCTGTTTTTTTTTTTTACAGTAACTTTACTGAAAATTTGGTATAAGCAGCATTGGCCATATCACAAGAACATGTTGGTTCTTTTTAGCCATTTCCTTGGTCTTGGAATAAAATATTGTTTTGATTCCGCTCTCTCCCTTTCCTTTGTAGCAACTAAGGTGTAATCTGTGTTTTTCGTATTTCAGGGACCAAAGCAATAGCTGCAGCCATAAGTGATAGCTGGAAAAGCCTATATGGACACTCCTGACCTGCAAAACATTTTTTTTCTCCAGAGTTACTTACAATTGGGTTACGGTTAGAGGTAGGGTTAAGGTAAGAGACAGTTTTAGATTTTGGTTAGTTGTTTTACAACTCAGGGTTTGTTTTATAGCTTCTGCCAAGAGAGCGTGATGGAAATGCAGATCATGTATTCACTGATTGCTTGGGATAGCTCTCAGACATAGTTTGTCACTTGTGAATGCACATAGCACACAAAAATAGGCGTCTTTATAATATTTTGCTATCATGATAATTTTTTATAAGCACTGCAATAAGTTTTTGGGGAAACTTTTTTTATTTTACACCGGTTGTCCACCTTTGATGAGGTAGGCAGGCACCGCGACGCCATTTCCGGCCTACCGATGTTGAGTGAGAAGAAAAAACAATTGAATCACGAATACAATAAGCTAACATTTAAAATTATGGCACACGCCAATGTAGCTGAACGTTGGCGAAAACATAAATGTTATGTGCAATGCATCATTTATAAATATTGATATTTGTCGGGTTTGGACTACAACACGGTATGTTGACGTTAGCTAGCTAGTAGCTTTTATCATGTCGACAGCTATCTAACTGGTGGTTCGAGGACAAGTTTGCAGTAAGACATTTTTGGGTGAGTAACTGCGAGTCTTACATTAACCTATCTTGCTATTGCGTGCATGTTTCTTTAGCTAACTAACTGGAGATAGAGCATGTTTTCCAACATGTCGGCCTACCTGCAGAATTTCGCTATAGCTAACATTAGTTGACACAGCTACATACAGTGCCTTCAGAAAGTATTCACACCCCTGACTTTTCCCACATTTTGTTATGTTATGGCCTACGTTTAAAATTGATTAAATTGAGATTTTGTCACAGACCTATGCACAATACCCCATACTGTCAAAGTGAAATTATGTTCTTAGAAATGATTGCAAATTAATTCAAAATGAAAAGCTGAAATGTCTTGAGTCAAGTATTCAACCTCGTTATGGAAAGCCTAAATAGGTTCAAGAGTTAAAATGTGCTTAAGTCACATAAGTTGCATGGACACCAGTGAAATAATGTTTAACTTAATTTTTGAATGACTACCGCATCTGTACTCCACACACAAAATTATCTGTAAGGTCCCTCAGTCGAGTTGTGAATTACAAACACCGATTCAACCACAAAGACCAGGGAGGTTTTTCCAATGCTAAGCAAATAAGGGCAGCTATTTTTAGATGGGTAAAAATAAAAAAGCAGACATTGAATATCCTTTAGAACATGGTGAAGTTATTAATTACGTTTATTTTATTTCACCAGGTAGGCCAGTTGAGAACAAGTTCTAATTTACAACTGTGACCTGGCCAAGATAAAACAAAGCAGTACAACACAAACAACACAGAGTTACACATGGGTTAAACTAATGTACAGTCAATAACACAATAGAAAAATCTATATACAGTGTGTGCAAATGTAAGATTAGGGAGGTAAGGCAATAAATATGCCATAGTGGCAAAATAATTACACTTTAGCAATTAAACACTGGAGTGATGGATTGTGCAGAAGATGACTAAGTAGAGATACTGGGGTGCAAAGGAGCAAAAAGATAAATAACAATATGGGGAGGAGGGAGTTGGGTGGGCTATTTACAGATGGGCTGTGTACAGGTGCAATGATCGGTAAGCTGCTCTGACAGCTGATGCTTAAAGTTAGAGAGGGAGATATGAGTCTCCAGCTTCAGGGATTTTTGCAATTCGTTCGTCATTAGCAGCAGAGAACTGGAAAGTTAGGCGGCCAAAGGAGGACTTGGCTTTGGGGATGACCAGTGATCTATACCTTCTGGAGCGCGTGCTACGGGTGGGTGCTGCTATGGTGACCAGTGAGCTAAGAAAAGGCTGGGAGTTACCTAGCAAAGACTAATCGATGACCTGAAGCCAGTGGGTTTGGTGACGAATATGAAGCGAGGGCCAGCCAACAGGAGCGTACAGGTCGCAGTGGTGGGTAGTATATGGGGCTTTGGTGACAAAACAGATGGCACTGTGATAGACTACATCCAATTTGATGAGTAGAGTGTTGGAGGCTATTTTGTAAATGACATCGCAGAAGTCAAGGATTGGTAGGATAGTCAGTTTTACGAGGGTATGTTTCGCAGCATAAGTGAAGGATGCTTTGTTGCGGAATAGGAAGCCGATTCTAGATGTCATTTTGGATAGGATATGCTGAATGTGAGTCTGGAAGGAGAGTGTGCAGTCTAACCAGACACCTAGGTATTTGTAGTTGTCCACATTAGAGGTCGACCGATTAATCGGAATGGCCGATTTATTAGGGCCAATTTCAAGTTTTCATAACAATCGGAAATCGGTATTTTGGGCTGCTGACTTGGCCGTTTAAAAAAAAATAATAAAAAAATATTACGTTTTTTTTTTTACACCTTTATTTAACTAGGCAAGTCAGTTAAGAACACATTCTTATTTTCAATGACGGCCTAGGAACATTGGGTTAACTGCCTTGTTCAGGGGCAGAATAACAGATTTTTACCTTGTCAGCTCAGGGATTCAATCGTGCAACCTTACGGTTAACTAGTCCAACACTCTAACCACCTGCTTTACATTGCACTCCACGAGGTTACGCGAATGCAGTAAGAAGCCAAGGTAAGTTGCTAGCTAGCATTAAACTTATCTTATAAAAATCAATCAATCATAATCACTAGTTAACTACACATGGTTGATGATATTACTAGTTTATCTAGCCTGTCCTGTGTTGCATATAATCGCTTAGGTACACGTTGCTCCAACCATAAACATCAATGCCTTTCTTAAAATCAATACACAAGTATATATTTTTAAACCTGCATATTTAGTTAATATTGCCTGCTAACATGAATTTCTTTTAACTAGGGAAAATGTCACTTCTCTTGCAAACAGAGTCAGGGTATATGCAGCAGTTTGGGCCGCCTGGCTCGTTGCGAACTGCGAAGACTATTTCTTCCTAACAAAGACAGCCGACTTCGCCAAACGGGGGATGATTTAACAAAAGCGCATTTGCGAAAAAATCACAATCGTTGCACGTCTGTACCTAACCATAAACATCAATGCCTTTCTTAAAATCAATACACAGAAGTATATATTTTTAAACCTGCATATTTAGCTAAAAGAAATCCAGGTTAGCAGGTAATATTAACCAGGTGAAATTGTGTAATTTTGCGTTCATTGCACGCAGTCAGGGTATATGCAACAGTTTGGGCCGCCTGGCTCGTTGCGAGCTAATTTGCCAGAATTCTATGTAATTATGACATAACATTGAGGGTTGTGCAATGTAACAGGAATAACGTTTTGTTTTCGAGATGATAGTTTCCGGATTCGACCATATTAATGACCTAAGGCTCGTGTTTCTGTGTGTTATGTTATAATTAAGTCTATGATTTGATAGAGCAGTCTGACTGAGCAGTGGTAGGCAGCAGCAGGCTCGTAAGCATTCATTCAAAATAGCACTTTCGTGCGTTTTGCCAGCAGCCCTTCGCAATGCATTGCGCTGTTTATGACTTCAAGCGTGTCAACTCCCAAGATGAGGCTGGTGTAACCGATGTGAAATGGCTAGCTAGTTAGCCGGGTGCGCGCTAATAGCGTTTCAAACGTCACTCGCTCTGAGACTTGGAGTAGTTGTTTCCCCTTCCTCTACATCGGTAACGCTGTTGTCGATGTGTTCCTGGTTCAAGCCCAGGTAGGAGCGAGGAGAGGGACGGAAGCTATACTGTTACACTGGCAATACTGAAGTGCCTATAAGAACATCCAATAGTCAAAGGTATATGAAATACAGATCGTATAGAGAGAAATAGTCCTATAATAACTACAACCTAAAACATCTTACCTGGGAATATTAAAGACTCATGTTAAAAGGAACCACCAGCTTTCATATGTTCTCATGTTCTGAGCAAGGAACTTAAACGTTAGCTTTTTTACATGGCACATATTGCACTTTTACTTTCTTCTCCAACACTTTGTTTTTGCATTATTTAAACCAAATTGAACATGTTTCATTATTTATTTGAGGCTAAATTGATTTTATTGATGTATTATATTAAGTTAAAATAAGTGTTCATTCAGTATTGTTGTAATTGTCATTGTTACAAATAAATAAAATAATCGGCCGATTACATTTTTTACATTTTAGTCATTTAGCAGACGCTCTTATCCAGAGCGACTTACAGTAGTGAATGCATACATTTCATTTTCATTTCATACTTTATTTTTTTATTTTTTTCGTACTTGGCCCCCCGTGGGAAACGAACCCACAACCCTGGTGTTGCAAACACCATGCTCTACCAACTGAGCTACGGGGAAGGCTTGAAGCGATTAATCGGTATCGGCTTTTTTTTGGGTCTTCCAATAATCGGTATCGGCGTTGAAAAATCATAATCGGTCGACCTCTAGTCCACATATTTTAAGTCAGAACCGTCCAGAGTAGTGATGCTAGATGGGCAGGCAGGTGCGGGCAGCGATTGGTTGAAGAGCATGCATTTAGTTTTACTTGCATTTAAGAGCAGTTGGAGGCCACGGAAGGAGTGTTGTATGGCATTGAAGCTTGTCTGGAGGTTTCTTAACATAGTGTCCAAAGAAGGGTCAGAAGTATACAGAATGCATAGAGCAGGATCAGAGAATCACCAGCAGCAAGAGCGACATCATTGATGTATACAGACATAAGAGTCAGCCCGAGAATTGAACCCCCATAGAGACTGCCAGAGGTCCGGATAACAGGCACTCTGATTTAACACACTGAACTCTATCTGAGAAGTAGTTGGTGAACCAGGCGAGCCAGTCATTTCAAAAACCAAAGCTATTGAGTCTGCTGATAACAATGCGGTGATTGACAGAGTCGAAAGCCTTGGCCAGGTCAATGAAGACTGCTGGACAGTATTGTCTTTTATCGATGGCGGTTATGATATTGTTTAGGACCTTGAGTGTGGCTGAGGTGCACCCATGACCCGCTCGGAAACCAGATTGCATAGCAGAGAAGGTACGGTGGTATTCGAAATGGTCGGTGATCTGTTTGTTAACTTTGCTTTCGAAGACCTTAGAAAGGCAGGGTAGGATAGATATAGGTCGGTAACAGTTTGGGTCTAGTGTCTCCCCCTTTGAAGAGGGGGATGACCGCGGCAGCTTTCCAATCTTTAGGGATCTCAGACGATACGAAAGAGGTTGAACAAGCTAGTAATAGGGGTTGCAACAATTGTGGCGGATAATTTTAGAAAGAGAGGGTCCAGATTGTCTAGACCAGCTGATTTGTCGGGGTCCAGATTTTGACGCTCTTTCAGAACAAATTACATTGGATGGTGTATCAAAACACCTAGTCACTACAAAGATACAGGTGTCCTTCCTAACTCAGTTGCCAGAGAGGAAGGAAACTGCTCACAGATTTCAACATGAGGCCAATGGTGACATTAAAACAGTTAGAGTATAATGGCTGTGATTGGAGAAAACTGAGGATCGATCAACATTGTAAATTACTCCACGATACTAACAAAAATGACAGTGAAAAGAAGGAAGCTTGTACAGAATATATTCCAAACATGAATCCTGTTTGCAATAAGACACTAAAGTAAAACTGCAAAAAATTTGGAAAATAAATTAACTTTATGTCCTGAACAATGTGTTATGTTTGGGGCAAATCCAACACATCACAGAGTACCACTCTTCATATTTTCAAACATGGCGGTAACTGCATCATGTTATGTGTATGATTGTCACTGGCAAGGACTATAGTTTTTTTTTTGTTAATAAAAATAAACGGAATAGAGCTAAGCACAGGCAAAATTCTAGAGGAAAACCTGGTTCACTCTGCTTTCCAACAGACACTGGGAGACAAATGAATCTTTCAGCAGGACAATAACCTAAAACACAAGGCAAAATATACACAGGAGTTGCTTACTAAGATGACATTGAATGTTCCTGAGTGGCCTAGTTACAGTTTTGACTTATATCAGCTTCAAAATTTATGGCAATACTTTTTAAAATGACTGTCTAACAATGATCAACAGTCAACTTGTCAGAGCTTGAAGAATTTTTCAAAGAATGTAAATATTGTACAATCCAGCTGTGCAAAGTTCTTCGAGCAGGTGAGTCAAGCTCATTCACATGGAGGTCCAAGTGCCTGCTGGATTTTGTTTTTTACTATCAATTAAGACCCAGACAACCAGGTGAGGGGAGCTCCTTACAAATCTGTGACCTTAATTCATCAATCAAGGAAAGAGTGAAAACCTGCAGACACTTGGCCCTCCATAGAATGAGTTTGTCACATGTCTCAGAGACTTACCCAGAAAGACTCACAGCTGTAATCGCTTCCAAAGGTGATTCTAATATGTATTGATTCAGGCGTGTGAATACTTATGTAAATTATTAGATATTTCAGTATTTCGTTTTCAATAAATATGTTTTCACTTTGTCATTATGGGGTATTGTGTGTAGAAGGGTGAGAAAAATATATATTTTGAATTCTGACTGTAATAGTACAAAATGTGAAAGTCAAGGGGTATAAATACTTTCTGAAGGCACTGTAGCTAGCTGCTTACAGTGACAAGAGGAATAGATTTGGGAATTCTCGCAGCTTGTTCTTTTCACTTCGATTAGATCATCTGGATGTCAGACAGCCTCTATGGGTTGTGGTGCCTACAACCTATCAATTTGATTCAAGGCATGGAAGACACAAGTTGGAACATTCAAACCCAACAGAACAACACTACATCAGTGTGTGAGTATGTGAGATGCATGTGGGCTGTTTTTTGGTGAGAAAATTTGAATGACAGCATGGGGATAAAATGTTGCACAGGCTGCTAAATCTGGTGTGAGGAATACAGATGCAAAATGTACATTTTTTATTTATGATTTAAAGTCAGTAGCACAGCCCCAGCCCTGTCTTGTCCAATCTATAGAAGGGGTGTTCTTGGCTGTTGTTGCCAGGGGCCCCAGAAAGACTGACTAACATTTCTGCGTGAAAAGGGGAAGTTAACTCAAAATATAACATGACTTTTAGTTCGATAAACCAAGACAGTTTTCGATGTTATGATGTAGAATCACATGGCTCAAAGCGCTGTTTCTTTTGTTAAGGTACCTGGAGACGGTAGTGGGGGTTACCTGGCTAGATTGTAGAGGAAGAGGAGACGCGTGGTTTGAACAAAAGCTGGATGATCGTTCTTGCCTGGGCTGCTATTGGAGGATCTACGTTGAACATTTACATTTTCCTCATCAGTCCTGCCAGAGAGCCTGCCTAAAACTAAAGACAGTAAGTATTAAAATAGCATAAGAAAGTCACTCGTGTATGTTGGAAATAGTAGCATCTTGTTACTAGTATCACAGAGGCTAGAAAAACTCCATCCTGAATCTAGTTTTAATGAGAATTCACCTCTTCCCTATGTGAAAATACAGAGCAAGAGACTGACTGACATGGGAAGTAAAATTTCCTTCAGTTGAGGAGTCAATGATGAGGAAACAGTCAGCCTTATCTGCTGCCCATAGCAACCCTCCTGAACCCTTGCCTGCCCTGACTAACGAGAAACCGGTAACTGCTGATACTGGCAATGGAGACGCTACTGTTCTATGTGTCCCCCTTCAGGGTATTTTCATGTGTAGAACTGTGTATCTGATACAATATACCCATATATTTGTGTGATGTTTGCCTGTTTCTCTATATTTGATTATGAAAACTAAGACCGGCGCAAAAGGAAAGCATTAACGTGTTATATCCTCTTTTTAAATAAATATATATATATATATATATATTTATTTATTTATTTATTTTACAGCCATCTGAAGAGAAGATCAGCAAGGAGGTAGACAACTGCCATAACATGCGCCCTATGAAGGAGCCCTTACAAAGACCCCAACTACAGAGAGAAAGTAGAAGCCAACAGAACAAAGTGGTAGCTGAACCCTCTGATACACAGTCACTACCAGGTACCCCTGTTTTGCCTGTCCTTCCTAATCCCGGAGAGGTAAACTCTGGTGGCATTAATCACAGAAGAAAGAGCACAAAGATGCAGGCAAACATGGAGAAAATGCATGTTAATTCACATGCTACTGGTCATGCTAACTTTCAATTTGAAAGTGCCAATCCTGAAGTGCATTTATCACTTACTGGGAGTGAGCAAACATTGAACTGTATCACAAAAGAGCTGGTGGGTGTAACAAGGCCAGCAGCGGTAGACGTTGTTAGGAAACGTGGTCGCCCTCACAAGAAGGCAAAAATGCTGCATACTGTGCTACAAACAGAGAAGAGTTCTTCTCATCTGAGCATTGCAGAATCAAAGGATTGGAGTGAAACAATGTCTGACAGAGCGAATGACATTTCTTTTACTACAAACTGTGTAGAAAACATGGATGACACGTCTCTCAGAGCTATTGAAACAAAAGCAATAACTCTAAACCGTGAACCAAGCAATACAGGGGTGTCTGTTCTTGACTCGTCCCCCCAAGACCATCAACCAGCTGAATCCAGCCCTGTGGCTATCTCACCCTTGGAACCAAAAAGGAAAAGGGGACGACCAAAGGGGTCGACCAAGAAACGACCAGGAAAAACCATGAACACTATTTCAGTGCAACAATCCCATGTAACAGAAGAAAAAATGGTCATTAAAAAGGAACCTGATGAGATGCAATCTGAAAAGGAAAAGAGAGGAAACATTGGTCCTCAGCCTGAGGAAGCTCCTGTTAAGCCTAAACACAGAGTAGGACGACCACCAATGAAAACAACACTCGTGAGGCAGTTTGCATTAGCACAGAGAAAATCACAGAGAAAATCATGTTCTATTACAGCATCTGTGAATTCCCAGGACATTCCACCACAACATCAGAATATTGAGACTGAGCGTTCAGATTATATTCCAAGGCATGTGTCTGTGTCACTTAGTCGCATTGATTCTCAGAGAGGTGGGAGGTCAAGTGCTGACATGATCTCTAATGTGAAGTGTGAGGATATTGAAATAGAGCTGGGTGATTTTAATTCCCTGGCACAGTCAAATTGTCTCATGTCTTTTCAATGCCACACTGACACCAGTGTGAAGGTTGAGCCCTGTAATACTAGTTGTGATGGCACTGAGTTCAAAAAGCCACTCAAAGTTGACAAACGCAGAGAAACTGCTGGCACTGCTCCCAGAAAGCGGTCCCGGTTTGTTTTTGGAAAAACTAAATACAAAAAAGGAAAGAGGAAAAGGTCCATTGATGATAGAGGTAGACTCCAACGTGTGACCTCACAGGCAGATCCAGACACCATGTCAAAGCAGGCCGATGAAGGCAATGGTGATGTTGGAGAGGAGATGGACTGTGGCGAGTCAGCTTGGGAGTATGAGGGTAACACAAATGACAGCTTTTCAAATGGAAGTAAGTCAACAGATGAAGGATTTAAAGATTTGCCTGAAAGTCACCAAAATCCTATCATCACTGATGTAAACATGTTAGAAACTATGTCTCATAAGTCCTTTTTAAAATCAGATGTCGTACAAGGTGAAGAATTCACAAGTAAAGAAATCAAGAAAGAGAGAGATGGTGTAGGCGATGAAACTGAATATAACCCAACAAGCAGTTGTGGCCTGAAGGCTAGGGGTCGACCAAAAGGGAGACCAAAAGGCACAGGGAAAACGTGTGAGTACTGCGGTCGCCATTTTGATTTTGTGTCTGTATATACCGTCCATCTACGCACTCATACAGGCGAAAGGCCCTATAAGTGCATTGATTGTAACCAAGACTTTGCCCAGCTATCTAACTTAAAAAGTCATATCAAGAAACATAACAAGCGCTGTCGGCCTCTGAAGTGTCCTTATTGCAAAATGAAGTTCAGTAATTCAAAGGAATTGCTTGCTCATTGCAAGTGGCACTCGCAGAACCCGAACCAGGACTCTGAGTCTGGGAGTAAAATGAAGGATAACAGAAATGAGGCCAATCATACACCCCTTGTTTCTATGAAAGAAAGGAGAAAAAGGGGAAAAGGGGGGATACTCAAATGCCACATTTGTGGGAAAGTATTTCCCTTTTGGTCTGGTCTGCAGGTTCATATACGTATGCACACTGGGGAAAAACCATATATCTGTAAAGTATGTGGGAAAGCCTTTAGTAATCGCTCATCAATTCGTATTCACGAGGTGACCCACTGGTCCATTAAGCCTTACAACTGCACACGGTGTGGGAAGAGTTTCACTCAGTTGTCGTCTGCAAAAAAACATCCCTGCAAGGGTCTGAGGGAGAGTAATGACAGAGAGAGCCGGAAGAAGCCTTTCATATCTTTTACATGCCACATCTGCGAAGAGAGATTTGTTCAGAGGCGTCAGTACAAAACCCACCTGAAAACCCATGCTGGTGTGAAGCTCTTTCGCTGTTTATTCTGTGACCAGCTGTTTAGTGTGATGTCAGAATTTGAAGAGCACCACCAATATTGCAACAAAGTTAGGGGGGAGAAGATGACATCCAAATCTGAATTTAGGATTTGGAAACCTAGAGCCCCTAATCAGCAAAGATCGCAGCAACCAAGTGTCAAGAGTCATTCACCAGTCAAGAGTCATTCACCAGTCACCCAATTAGTATTTCCTGCAGCTGCTGATAGTCAACCATTTCAGAACCTTGGACAGAGTTCAGCTTCCTCTGCCTCGTTGCTGAACTGTGAACCTACCCCACAGCAAAAACCAAGTGGTCGTCTGTCTTCACAAACACATGCCAATAAAGCCATTGCTACAACTCTGCGCCCCTTCCAAACATGCATTATACCCACAAACAATCTCACCCCCCTTGTATCAAAGTTGAATAGTCTAGATCGTAAATCTGACCCGAGGAAGTACTTATGCCCACGTTGTGGAAGACTTTTCAGACACACAGGGAGACTCCGAGCCCACATGCTAACTCATGCCCACAGTCAGAGCTACACCTGTGACTGCTGTGGAAAGACCCTGGAAAGCTGGAAAAAGCTTTGGCTTCACCAGCGAGTCCACAGACAGAAACTAGGACGGTTCTCATGTCCAAAGTGTCGCCAAGGTTTCCGCTTCGTTGGGCCCTACAAGCAGCACATGCTGCGAGAACACCCGGAGTACCAGTGGATCGATGAGAGACCAAACAAAACTCTCCAAGGACTTGACCAGCAGCAGTGCCTGCCTTATCAATGTGAGGAGTGCAACGCCAGCTTCAGGACACTAGATTTGCTTTTCAATCATCAGCTTTGCCATTCCTCACCAGTTGACCACAGTATGTGGATACAGGACGACTGCTATGATTATTCTCCCTCGACACATGAACATGATGTACCTTCCAACATGAATGGATTTGACCCTCACATGAACAGTGGCATAACACACTCCCATCAGGAACTCCACCATACCTACTACCCTTCTCCGCCTCTTCAAGCAAACCACCCACAAGGTTCACATCTCCTTCATTACTTTTCCAATCATTCAGACCTACTATATTCACTGTCACCCCTTATACCCGTGCCTCCCCCAATGCAACACCCAGGTTTCCAACCAGGCCTCCGGTCATATGCCTCCACCCAGCCGCTCGCAAGCCCTCTATCACCACTGTACTCACAGGTAGAGACCATTCCATACCCTGACAGAAAAGATGGGAATGTAAACAGGAAGCGGAGTAGAATTTATGGGAATGCGACTAAACGTGCTGCTAGATCCAAGGAGGACAAGGCGACAATGAGAGGTTTGGATTGTGCGGAGTGTGGTGTTCAGTTTCCTGCTGTCTCACAACTTTATGAGCATTATTTGCAGCATGCCAGGGGAGAGGTGTAAGAAATGAAAATGAGGGACCTTTTTCTATCACAAAGCCACATTATCCCCCATCTCTTTCTCAGAGGTTTACTTCTATCAGTTTAGAAATGACTCGTATGTCAACCAACAAAAGTGGCATTTTTAACACATAAGGTGTTGTTGTATTGATGTGTTTGAGTGAATATTCTGTTGAATGGAGATTGTTATTCTGGTTGCTTGTTGGACATTAAGGAAGCTGATTACTTTTGGTTGTTATTTGAATTACTTACACTATGATCAATTTTAAATTGACAGTATTTTATTTTTCATTGGCGGGTGTCCCTTAATCTGAAAAGATGGTCAGTGCTTTTATATATTTCAGTAGTTGTAGCAGGTTTTGAGACGAGGACAGATCATGGCCTGCAATCTATTTTTCAATGGTAGTTTGAGTGTAAATTACAATGCTTGATCATGGAACATTGTCATACCTCTTAATGTCATTGTTAACCTCTTCCTGTCAGACTCTGATTCTCAACTGATGTAATTTAGCCTACCAATACAAGTGATTAACATCTATTTTAATTCTGTCCATTTATTTAAAAGAACATGATAAACCTCATGTTTTGCATGTTAGTCATTTATTCTGTGGTTGTGTTCATTTGTAATTTATGCAAAAATAATCTTTTCACTGCCAGTACTCTAGTCTTTTTACCTAATAGGCCTACATTCCCTCATGTTTACAGAAAGTTATTTTGTTTAGAAAAGCAGTTCTTGTTCTGTTGCTGATGAACTGACAGCTGTTTACATACTGTATATTTTACTTTCTAGTTTCACTCAGTTATTAATGTGTCAGACAAAAATAAAAGCCACCTTTCTAATGTTGTGCTTATTTAATTGCAGACATATAGCCTAGCACAAGTACATATGTAGGCATACAGGACATGTCATGTGGGATTCACTTGCTGGTTCGAATGATTTTGTTGTCGAATGCCCTTTTGAAGGCACTACTCTCATAGAACTATTGAATGGTTTTGTAGTTTGCTCACTGTGGAGAACAAGCTAACTTTCCCCAGATGATAGGGAGTCAATGAAAGGTTCAACATTTTGCAAGACTAACTTTGAATTCAGATTGATGTGTTATGGACTACATTTTAATTTTAACATGTGTGAGACTCATTTCAATTGTTACTAAATGTAATTACTATTCAGGAATTCCATTTTTTTGCGCCCTTATGTATTGTGTAAAATTGTAACAGCATTATTATAAGGGTGAGGCGCCGCTAATAGTTTATTACGGTTACAGACGACAATGGAGTGTGATCCAAATGGGCGGCAGTAAATCAGTCACGCCACCGTCAAAGCGTTGGGGTGAAAAAAATGTTCTTCACAATCCTACCATCGGATGCGCACGGGTTGACATCAAACATGAAAAAGATGCATATCATTTAGTTATAATGCAAATATGTATATTCTACTGCAAGCAAGAGATGTAATTTACCGGTATCTTTGAAATATTTTACACCCTTGCAATAAACCGCAAGGGACAGAGGACCCATTGAATATTGAGGAGCAAGCAAGGTTGGCGACAGAATTTGAGGTTATTGACGATCACAGCCATATTCTGTCCATGAAATCTTGCACCAATTAGTCACCGAGTTATCCTGCGTGAAGGTGTTCTGTTTTGACCAAAATATGTTATCTTTACTGCGAAGGCTTTAACTGAAGAAATTACACACGTTATTTAATTAACCATGCTGGAAAAGTAGTCTGATCGGTGACCAGAGTATGGTTCTACAGCTGATACTGTTTATAATAAGCCTGAGCAATAAGGACCAAATGTTCAAGCCATTTCTTTTTGATCATACCCTATTGATGTGCCTACTAATCTCAAAGAATACAATAGGATGAAGACAGTATGTGGTAAAGGAGGGACATTGGATGGTGACATGCTGATGGTCATCGTTAAACAAGAGAAAGAAGACCAAATGGAGCAGATGTCCAATGGTCCACTGTCATCTGACACGCTCATCAAACAGGAGCAAGAAGAGGGCCTAGAACAAGGCACTACAGGTGGGTCCAAATAAGTGTTTAGGAGCCTGCAAGCCAACACTTGCACAGAAACGGAATTGTAGTATTGATAATTTTACAACGCGATACAATATATTAGTCTTATTTTCAACCTTGATTCTCAACACATTTTCTTCCTTCGCTCTTGCTATCCCACTAAATCACGGTCGCGCTTCAACTCCAGCTCCCGACGACCAACTCCCTGAGGAAACAGACACCCTGGAAGAAGCAGAGGAGGAGAAAAAGAGGAGGAAGGGAAAGACAGAGGAGAGGTGCTGGTCTGCTGTTGAGACTGAGGATGTCTCTGGGTCAGACTCCAGTTGGTGCTGCAGACTGTGTCAGCGCTGCTTCATTTCCTCCTGGCAGCTAACGGGACACTGTTGTACTGGTGTGGCGGGGGAGGACGGGGTCGCGCACGGCCACAAGGTCAAACTGGAGTTCCAGTGCCCAGTGTGTGGTGACCGCTTCCTCCGCCCCACTGCCTTCATCATGCACAAGCGCAGACACATGGGCCAGTCCCAGAACATCTGTGGGGTCTGTGGACGGACGCTCAAGAGCCTGCGCAAGCTGGCCTCCCACAAGCGCTCACACTGTGGCTGAACGACAGCAGTGCCATGACTGCAGCCAGAGCTTCTGCAACCTGACAGCACTCAGAAGCCACCGGGAGAGACAGCACGGAGAGGAGAGGATCTGGGAGGATGAGGACAGGGCGGTGAGAGAGGAAGAGGAGGGAAGCACTGCAGTAATCTCTAATGATTCAACCAGAGTTTCAGGTAAGGCTGGTTCTTTATTAATATTTCCTCTTGTTTAGGCTATGGATTCACCTCTCATTTGCAGGGTACTTGGAATTCTGTGAACGTGTGTCTTGAATCTGATTATTCTGTTCTAGATATGATATGCATCTTGTTATTTTGTCTTTTCAATGACTCAGTATTTACCTGTATTTGACAATTTTTCCTCTTTGCAGCAAATCACATCACTTGTGTATCCACTGGTTCTCCTGACCCTGTCTAATTGCTTTCTCTTCCCGTAGCCCAGCCTCCCCAGTCTCCTCAGTGCCATCATGACCTTTCAGGATGCAGAGACAGAAGAGAGGCATTTACGCTTCAAGCACCCAGTGGAGTATGAGAGACATCTCAGAGGTCGCACAGTGTTTGCCTGCTGTGTCTGTACATTCCCCTCCTGCCTGCCTGCTCTCAGCTCACCAACGCACCCACAGCAAGTGGAGTCTGCCCCCCACTGGCCCAGAAGACTCTGTCCAAGAAAGCACAGACGGAGGAGAGGCTGAGGGTATATAGAATTTGAAAATGTTTTTCATACAGTCTATGTACTTATTATTTATTTCAGTTTTCACGTTTTATAATTCTTTATTTTCTGTGTTTTATAAAAAATATTACAATGTTTCTATTATCACACACCGAATAGGTGCAGTGAAATGTGTTATTTTACAGGGTCAGCCATAGTAGTACGGCGCCCCTGGAGCAAATAAGGGTCAACTGTCTTACTCAAGGACACATCGACAGATCTTTCACCGTGTCGGCTTGGTATTTCAGGTATGGACAATGAAAAACACCGAGCTGGTCCAATGAGCTGTGAGCACTGTCATATCATCTTCAATGACCCTCGAACCTGGGAACGTCACATGACGGCCAAGCACCCCCCCATCCCTGTCGACACCTACTTCACCAGGGAATGCCTACCTGACTTCTAGACCTGCCAGGGGTCAACTACGACCCTATCGCTGCTCCTCCTGTGGAGAGAGAATCATACAGGAAAGCACCCTGACCAAACACTGCACTGATGGTTCTGGGAGCATAGATACCAAGATGAAGAGGACAAGAGGCAAGTTGGAGAGATAGATAGATAGATAGATAGATAGATATAGGAGTGTTTTCCAGGAGGGCCTTGACTAACTATTTACAAAGTTGTTTAATGAAGAAATTACGTGTCACTTAGGATAAATCAAATATCATTTCATTGTAGGCCTTAGTGTCAACCCTTATGCCAACTTTCTCCAACACCAACAGAATCTTCACAAAATATATTTTGAATTAATACCTCTTCTAGGGCTGTGAAGATACCAGTATCGCAATATTTTTTTCCATGGCAAAAATGAAAACATGAAGCAGACCGGACTCTTTGGTCCTTTTATTATCCAAGCTATAAGCTTTGAAAATAAATACGTGATTCTGGATAAAAACATAATGTTTGTTTCCAACTTCAAGGCTGTTTCCCCAAAGAAGTTAAATCCACTTCGTGTTTTGTTTCCTTGCCATGATACTGGTATCAAAATGGAGTAGTTTTCAAAATAAAAGCCTGACCATATTTATTAGAGATTCACATAAAAAAAAGTGTTTCTCCTGTACCATGATTAAAGATGAAAACAGACCAAACCATCTTTTGATCATTTTGATAGCAATAATGTCTGTACTATGACATGTAAACTACATGAACAAAAGTATGTGAACACCTGCTCATCGAACATCTCACTCCAAAATCATGGGTATTAATATGGAATTGGTCCCCCCTTTGCTGCTATAACAGCCTCCACTCTTTTGGGAAGGCTTTCCATTAGATGTTGGAACATTGCTGTGGGTACTTCCATTCAGCCACGAGCATTGGTGAGGTCGGGCACTGATGTTGGGCGATTAGGCCTGGCTCGCAGTCTGAGTTCCAATTCATCCTAAAAGTGTTCGATGTGGTCGAGGTCAAGGCTCTATGCAGGCCTGTCAAGTTCTTCCACACCGATCTCAACAAACCATTTCTGTATGGACCTCGCTTTGTGGACGGTGGCATTGTAATGCTGAAACAGGAAAGGGCCTTCCCCAAACTGTTGCCACAAAGTTGGAAGCACTGAATCGTCAAGAATGTCATTGTATGCTGTAGCGTTAAGATTTTCCTTCACTTGTATTAAGGGGCCTAGCCCGAACCATGAACAACCATTATTCCCCCTCCACCAAACTTTACCTTTGGCACTATGCATTGGGGCAGGTAGCGTTCTCCTGGCATCCGCCAAACACAGATTCATCCATCGGACTGCCAGATGATGAAGCGTGATTCATCACTCCAGAGAATGTGTTTCCACTGCTCCAAATCCAATGGCGGCGAGCTTTACACCACTCCAGCTGATGCTTGGCATTGTGCATGGTGATCTTAGGCTTGTGTACGGCTGCTTGGCCATGGAAACCCATGTCATGAAGCTCTCAATGAACAGTTCTTGTGCTGATGTTGCTTCCAAAGGAAGTTTGGAACTCGGTAGTGAGTGTTGCAACTAGTTCTGTTACGGTGACTATATTACCGGCACACTGGCAGTCACGTGTCATGAGGGCAGTCAAATTCCATGTGACCATTTAGTCATGGTAATTAGGCTTCTCCAAGCTCTGATGCTGCTGATGGTCATTAGTAGCATACCAAACTTGCTAACTGCCTGGCACTCTATTGTCCTTCTATCACTCTGACATCAATGCAAATGTGATCAAAAATGTAATAAAAAACTTACATTTCTATAGGCTATGCAATTGAGAAAACAGAGTGATGGCCTCTTAAAAAGAGGAGGATCCCATCAGCTTTCAATAGGCTAGGCCTCTCTTTAAAACAGGAGTATAGCCTATCTGGCTGGAATGAAAATGAACCACGAGAAAAGCGTCCTCCATTCACTATTTAAGTGCATAGATGACATGTATTTTTTCCTGCAAACCCTGTTTCGAGACAGTTGCATGATAATGGTCCATTATAAATCAAAACACACTTCACACGTGTTATTTAGTATACAGTTCCTTCAGGAAAGTATTCAGACCCCTTGACTTTTTCCACATTTTGTAATGTTACAACCTTATTCTAAAATGGATTTTAAAAGATGCTCCTCAGCAATCTACACAGAATACCCCAAAATGATAAAGTGAAAACAGGTTTTTAGAATTTTTGCAAATGTAATAAAAATAGAAATACCATATTTAATAAGTATTCAGACCCTTTGCTATGAGACTCGAAATTGAGCTTGAGTGCATCCTGTTTCCATTGATCATCCTTGATGTTTCTACAACTTATTTTGGAATCCACCTGTGGTCAATTCAGTTGATTGGACATGATGTTGAAAGGCACACACCTGTCTTTATAATGTCCCACTGTTGACAGTGCATGTCAGAGCAAAAACCAAGATATGAGGTCGAAGGAATTGAGACAGGTTTGTGTCGAGGCACAGACATGGGGAAGGATACCAAAAAATGTCTGCAGCATTGAAGGTCCCCAAGAACACAGTGGCCTCTATCATTCTTAAAAGGAAGATTGGAACCACCAAGACTTCCTAGAGCTGGCCACCTGGCCAAACTGAGCAATCAGGGGAGAAGGGCCTTGGTCAGGGAGGTGACCAAGAACCTGATGGTCACTCTGACAAGAGCTCTAGAGTTCCTCTGTGGAGATCGGAGAATCTTCCAGAAGGACAACCATCTCTGCAGCACTCCACCAATCAGGCCTTTATGGTAGAGTGACCAGACAGAAGCCACTCCCCAGTAAAAGGCACATGACAGCCCGCTTGGAGTTTGCCAAAAGGCAGCTAAAGACTCTCAGACCATGAGAAACAAGATTCTCTGGTCTGATGAAACCAAGATTGAGCTCTTTGGTATGAATGCCGAGCGTCACGTCTGGAGGAAACCTGGCACCATCCCTACGATGAAGCATGGTGGTGGCTGCATCATGCTGTGGGGATGTTTTTCAGTGGCAGGGACTGGGAGACTAGTCAGGATCAAGGCAAAGATGAACGGAGCAAAGTACAGAGAGATCCTTGATGAAAACCTGCTCCAGAGCGCTCAGGACCTCAGACTGGGGAAAAGCTTCACCTTTCAACAGGACAACGACCCTAAGCACACAGGCAAGACAACACAGGAGTGGCTTCGGGTCAAGTCTCTGAATGTCCTTGAATGGCCCAGCCAGAGCCCGGACGTGAACCCGATCAAACATCTTTGGAGAGACCTGAAAATAGCTGTGCCGCAATCCTACCCATCCAACCTGACAGAGCTTAAGAGGATCTGCAGAGAAGAATGGGAGAAACTCCCCAAATACAGGTGTGCCAAGCTTTTGTAGCATCCTACCCAAGAAGAATCAATGCTGTAATCGCTGCCAAAGGTGCTTCAACAAAGTACTGAGTAAAGGGTCTGAATACTTATGTCAATGTGATATTTCAGTTATTTTATTTTGTATAAATTAGCAAACATTTCTAAAAACCTGTTTTTGCTTTGTCATTATGGGGTATTGTGTGTGGATGAGGAAAAAAACTATTTAATCCTTTTTAGAATAAGGCTGTAATGTAACAAAATGTGGAAAAAGTCAAGGGGTCTGAATACTTTCCGAAGCCACTGTATGTAAAGACAAGATTAAATCAAGAATAGTGTGATTGGTGACAATATCAGCCTATCACTTGTGAGTGAAATCTTAGCACTTGTGAATGATGCCCAGTTTAACGCAAACAGCGCATGCTTATTTTGCTACTTTTTCAAATCATAGTTGCACACCTCATGTAGCCTGGCCTATATGCTTTGATAAGGTTTGTATCACAACTAAAGTGGCCAAATAACTTCTTAAAATGAAGCACATTAATCCGCTTTACTACGGGTGTAGAGCCTAACTGGCATACATATGCAGCGCGTGAGTTTCCAGTTTGGGGAAGGTAATTTTCACCATAAAAATTGCACCTTCATAATAAAAGCATTGTATGCATATTTTCATTTGTGGTCACTTTTGAGAATGGTGCTTTCCTGCTAAGGGAACATTTGTGCTTATTGCCTTTTGCCGTTTGCTCATTGCTGGGCTTATAATGTGAAGAAATAGCCTAACAATTTATCAACCTTTTTAAGCTAAACGTTCTAATCTGTTTCGTCAGGCTCATTGCTTGAAACAGTTTTTTTATGCTAGTGGTTGTATTAATTTGGGATCTATCGCATCCCACAACTGTCCCAGACTATGTTTGGAATATTTTTTTCTCGCACAGATTAGAATAGGTCAACTTTTGTACTATGGCAGATAGTAGTTCATTAGGCCTACTCATCTTGTTGGCTGACGAAAAGTAAATGTGGACAGTTCTTCCAATATCTTCAATATACCCCTCGGAATTGGATAAGGATGCGTGCAATTGTGTCTGTCTTCACTTGTAGCCTGTGACAAAGACCCAATCACGTGACTGCGAGCCATGTGAGTGAGAGGAGCTTCGGCACGCAGCCAGGGAAGGGAATTATAATTATTGTATTCAGCCCAAGGGAACAACAGTCACTGGCCGCAAAAGGCATGGATTGTTTTAGGGGGCATTACGGCCATACAAAGGGGATGCAGCCGGGAAATTCAAGGCTCTTCAAATTGTGAATCAGAGACTGATGAAGTGTGTATAGCCTACGCAAAAAAACAAAGCAGAGCTCATGCCTTTCATGCAACTTTTTTCAAATCATCATTAGAGTTGCATCACGCAGCCTTAGAATGTGTTAAAATCTAAATATATAGCCCAACATTTGTATCACAACTAAAATTAAGCATATAGGAGTACCTGTTTCTTTGTTAACCGCTCAACACAGAATAGCGCACTCCCTCATTGTTTGGAGAAAATATATTTCCTATTTTATTCAGCTATGTCCAATTGTATTCTTCATACTATAAAATAATGCTACGGAATTCTAAGCAAATCTTGTCTGCTAAATGAACTAGTGTAGCCCACAGCCATATGGCAGAGCCAGATCAGGGCCTAACATAAACATTCTATTCTGTTCTTCTGAAATAGACTACATTTTCTTCATATCATGTTTCTTTATACCTGTCTAAAATAAATAATGGATTTATTATGATGGTGTAAGCTATATTAAATGGATTTTGACTTTTTAAAATGTGTATGTTCCAAAGGTCTGCATCAGTGGCTTGTAGGTCAAGTGTGGAAGCCAGGAGATGCTCAATGTATTTATGTTCATTAATGGTCAATTACTGTGAGACCGACAGATATTTGCTTGATAATCATGAACCCCACAGCCCTAGTTGCAACCGAGGACAGACAACAGTTACACGCTACACACTTCAGCACTCGCCTGTCCCGAGCTTGTGTGGCCTACCACTTTGTGGCTGAGCGGTTGTTGCTCCTAGAAATTTGACAAACTGCCTTGTTGGAAAGGTGGCATCCTATGACAGTGCCACCTTAAGTCACTGTGCTCTTCAGCAAGGCCATTCTACTGCCAATGTTTGTCTATGGAGATTGCTTGGCTGTGTGCTCGATTTTATACAACGGGCGTGGCTGAAATAGCAGAATCCACTAATTTGAAGGGGCGTCTACATACTTTTGTGTATATATAGTGTATGTTCCTGTAGAACATGCAGAATCCAACCAGTTAGTGAAAAAATAACCGAAGACAGTGTTTAAAAGTAAAATAGAATTTATTTTCTCATGACAGTTGTTATCATGGGTTTCTGTCTTAGAGAAGATGTCTCCTCCAGTCTAGATCAATTAGTTGGAGGACATGGTGCTGCTGATCCAGGATTTGTAGTTGCAGACCTTGGTGTAGACACCAGGCTTGTTCCTCTGGGCACAGCCGTAACCCCAGGAAACAACCCCCTGCAGCTGACCATTGCACACCACGGGGCCACCGGAGTCTCCCTAATAGAGAGATGGGGAGACAGAAATTAAAGGTGAGCAGATTTGTTTCAGGGTATCAGTCAATCTAGGTTGAAGGATGGTTTTTGGAAATTCTAGAATCGTATTTTCATTAATTCTGTTAATGGATCAGTGGAAGTGCTTCAACTCTGCTTACCTGGCAAGAGTCCTTGCCTCCCTCCATGAAGCCAGCACAGAACATGTTGGAGGTGATCTGTCCAGGGTAGGCGCTGTTGCAGCTGCTGCTGCTCAGGATGGGGAGATCCAGGCACCTCAGAGTGTCGGGGTAGTTGCCTAGAGACAGGCAGAAGAGGATTAGTCTCTGTCATTCTCTCTTTGGTTCTGAGTGGTCAGTGATATAATTTATCATCAGTTTGAGAAACAATGAATTCCAAAAGTCTTTGTGGGCATATTGTTAATGCTACTCACTGCTGCTGCCGGATAGGTTGCCCCAGCCAGAGACCAGACAGCGGGTGCCAGAGCTGGCACAGCTGGAGGGCAGAGCCACAGTGCTCACATAGCTGTTCAGGGAGGCGGGCTTGCTCAGCTTGATCAGCATGATGTCGTTGTCCAGGTTGCGGCTGTTGTAACTGGGGTGCATGATGACCTTCACTGAGTCGATGAACTGCTCAGTGCCCTCGTTGACGGCAATGTTGTGCTCACCCAGACGCACCTGAATGCGGCTGGGGAGAGAGGGGAGGGTTAATCGGATGTACTCAGATAAATACAATTTCATGTCGAACATACTGTAGATGGCTTTGGTAAATGTTTTTGAAGAAAGTTTCACCAGTCACTTACGACTTGTAGCAGTGAGCAGCAGACACCACCCATGTGCTGGAGATCAGGGAGCCACCACAGAAGTGGTAGCCAGACTGCAGTGATGCCTGGTAGGATGCAGAGTTCTTTCTGCACTCATACCCTCCAACAATCTTGTCATCCTCATCGTCAATGGGGGCAGCAACTGAGTGGGATGTAAAGGAGAAATCGTTGTAAAGAAAAAGGTCAAATATACCAAACTATTTAAGCAGTGTATAGTTATAGCTTAATCGAGAGTTGTATTTTCATGCAGTCTCCAATCTTTTGGCCCACATTATTTCCTGTTGAATTAACCGGTACTCACATGCCACAGCGAACAGAGCGAGAAGAATAATGACCTTCATGGTTGTCTGTTTTTGCCTCGGTACTGAGCCACTGTCAGAGCCCCCTTATAAACCCACCCTGTTCTCTCCATTGGTCAGTCTCAAGGGCATACATGTATACATTTCCATTGGTACCTGTCAAACAGTAACTTGCGTGTGAACGGACATATGGCTAACGAGGCTCCTCAACTGAGGACGTGTGCTTAACGGCATTAGCCATCATCCCGATGTAAATTCCTATCATGTTAAAATGAATAGACATTTGCCCACATTTTTTGACTCCTCATTGAAGGAATATAGAAATGTCTTCATACAGTGCTTGGTTTTGTGTCATAGTTTCTCCAAAATAGATTCACTATGAGGCCACAAGGGGGAGTTTCATGACCTAGCATTTGAAGTAAGCCTGGCATTTTGCAACTGGTTTCGAGTATTGGTCAGAAAGGAGAGTGTGTCTAAGGGTTCCTCAGCGTAATTTATCAATATAGGCTGTTAGTTACTGAGCCTGTTTCTTAGATATAAAAAGAGCTATAAAACAAACAGTATAACAACATTCATCATATGATCATGATATCTAATTGTTGTATTGACCTCAGAAATACCTATAGATGCTGTACAGTATCATAGATGGTGTTACAAATACAGCAGAATGTCACTCATAATTTGTACATTTTCAGAATGTATTTGATTGCATATAAATGAATGAAAGGCTTTCTTTTTCAATATTCAGGGACAGGAAATTATTTTTAGATTGTCACTAGAATGTATTTAAATGAAATAGAATAATGTAATGCTCTTTTATACGTTAGGAATTTTTCTTGGTATATTACAGGAAAAACATGGCAGATATGACAAAAATAAACGTAACAAGGTTAATATGTTTGGTACAGTGTGAACACAAATAGAATAGCTGTTTAGTCTGGACAAGAACAGTTGGTACTGTTTGCTCATTGAGATGATGATGTCATGGGGAATTGTTCCAGTCTTACAGGTGGTGTGCGACATGTAGGTGTGTTTGCGTGTGTTTATCTGAAGCATGTACCAAGTTGAGCTACTGATCAGCCAATTTCTCACAAATCCAGTGCCGCTGTTCACTACACCGGAGATCATTCCAGTTTTTCTCTGGGTCATTGATGCCGTTAACCTCAGCACAGTCCTCAGTAGAGTCGATAGTGGCACCATTTGGCTCACCAGGAGACCAGAACCCTGCAGTCATTAGTGTCCCATCCACCCATTTCCAAGTCCCCTTTGTCTCTCTGTCAGTCAGACCAATCCAGAAAAACATTCGAAATGTACAGATGAATTGCTGTTCCGCTCTGTTGTTTATGATCACCAGGTCTGCTCCTCTCTTTAGACAGTTCTGTCTGCTCTCATCCCAGGATTCAGTCCCGTCAGAGATGTAGTACAAACTGGAACCAAACTCCTTCCAGGCTTCAAGGCAGGTTTGATTCAGCATATTGTACCTTCTCTTTAGATCGGCCTTTTCTTTATCCAGGTTTTTGTTTTGGACCTGTAGCTCGTCTCTCTGTTCAGTCAGGTTGTTGTTGCTGGTTCTATAAACTAACAACCTCTCCTCCAAACTGACAGTGACTCCATTATAGTAGACAAACAGGACCATGGTCCCAGCCAGTAGGAGAAGACACAGCAAACCCAGAAACGCTGCAGCATCTCTGGAGTGTCTCCCCATCGAGCCCTCAGAGCCGTAGTTACTTTCTCCAGGTCTACTCTTTGGTGTGGTGTCTTGTGTCTTGGTACCAGAATCATGTCCTTTCATGGTCTCTACACTGACAAATATGACCGTAGTCCACTCATCAGAATCACCACAGTCTCATTCCTCCCCTTTAAAGCATTTTGTGTTGTCAATGATAAACTCAGACATGTTATTTTCTTCTGTCATTCCAATTCAACTATAACATACACTGTATTCTAATGTGTCTCTACTCACTGTGCTGGGGTTAAGAACAGGAAGACATTTTAGGGAACAGGAAGACATTTTTACATGTTTCAGAAAGGAAACGACAACAGAACCACCCACCATGCAATTGTTGAAAGTGTTAGAATATATATATATATATATATCTATCTAAGCTGTCACCTAAGTTGTGTGTATGAAAATAAGAATAACAAACATGCAGATGCTTGTCACTTCAGGTGGACATAATTCTTTCCCAGGTAGGGTAATGCCTGAGCGTCAGATATAGGCCTACTGTTCACAGAAGTATTTGCTGAACCGTTCTGTTTGCATGAGTTGTATTTCCATGCAATTTCACACTGATTCTTTCTGTCTGTAGTTCAGTCGCTGCCCCCATTTGAGGATAAGGATGACAAGATTGTCAGAGGGTATGAGTGCAGAAAGAACTCTGCATCCTACCAGGTGTCTCTGCAGTCTGGGTACCACTTCTGTGGTGGCTCCCTGATCTCCAGCACATGGGTGGTGTCTGCTGCTCACTGCTACAAGTCGTGACTGATGAAACTATCTTCAAAAACATTTAACAAAGCTCTCTACAGTATGTTTGACATAACTGTATTTGTACATCTGATTAACCCTCCACAGCCACATTCAGGTGTGTCTAGGTGACCACACAACATTGCCGTCAACGAGGGCACTGAGCAGTTCAACTCAGTGAAGGTCATCATCCACCCCAACTACAACAGCCGCAACCTGGACAACGGTGTCAAGCTGAGCAAGCCTGCCTCCCTGAACAGCTACATGTGCACCGTGGTCATGCCCTGCAGTTGTGCCAGCTCTGGCACCCGCTGGCTGGGGCAACCTACCCAGCAGAGGCTGTGAGTAGCATCAACAATATGCCCATAAATACTTTTGGTATTTGTTTTTTATCAAACTAATGACAAATTATATCACTGACCACTCAGAACCAAAGGGAGAATGTTTGATATACTAGCCTTCTACCCCAACCCACTGTTCTGCCTGGATCTCCCCATCCTGAGCAGCAGCAGCACCTACCCTGGACAGATCACCTCCAACATGTTCTGCGCTGGATTCATGGAGGGAGGCAAGGACTCTTGCCAGGTAAGCAGAGTTGAATTCATACTACACCTTTCTACTGTTGTCCTTTTCATTTGATTTGTTAAAAGCTCTCATCTGTTGCGATTAACCAGCTTCAACCAATATTGAAAGATGCACCTCTAACCACCTTTCTCTTGCCCAATCTTCATTCTGTCAGGGAGACTCCGGTGGCCCCGTGGTGGGCAGCTGCGGGGTGCTGTATCCTGGGGTTACAGCTGTGCCCAGAGGAACAAGCCTGGTGTCTACAACTCCTGGATCAGCAGCACCATGTCTTCCAACTAATTGATTTAGACTGGAAGAGACATATTCTTTAAGACAGAAACCCATGATAACTGGTATGAGAAAATAAACGCTGTCTTTGACTTATTAATTATTTTAAAGTGCAATATGTGCTTTTAGGAAGGTATGAAACAGGTATCTGGCTAGTGCTTATTATGTGTAACTTGTAAAGCAAGAGTTGCAGACAACAGCTAAATCTGTTTAATGCTGATTGTGCACTGTCCTATATGTTTCCTCTCCATGCTAAAAATGCACTGTTAGCTGGTAAGCCGTTTCCTGGAAACATGATGACATGAGAATGAACTTCTGTCAGTGGAAATATGATGACTTGTGAACTAGCAACTACAATAGACATGAGTAGAACATACTTTTGTTCATCTCTTCATAGGTTAATTAATGAAACTTACACAAATGTAGTCTTTCAGCTGCCACTATGGCCTATTTATTGCCTTACTTTCCTAATCTTACTACATTTGCACACACTGTATATAGACTTTTCTATTGTGTTATTGCCTGTACGTTTGTTTATCCCATGTGTAACTGTTGTTTCTGTCACACTGCTTTGCTTTATCTTGGCCAGGTTGCAGTTGTAAATGAGAACTTGTTCTCAACTAGCCTACCTGGTTGAATAAAGTGCAGAATTTTTTTTAAATGAAGTAGAATATTTTGACAATATGCATACAATTAACCTAAATGTGTAGCTATTCAGCAAAGACAGATAATGAATAAAGGTTTGCGTTAGTTTGTCTGCTGACTTAAATTGGTGAACTTCAAATGGCAAATGCCTCTTCGATGAGGTTTAACGGCGGGTGGCATCCAAAAAAATTTTGCATTACCGCCACTTACTAGACTGGAGTACAACTCCCTTATACTTTGCTTGAATAAATAAATACCCTACCATCTAACACTACACTCAAATAACACCACCATACTCCACTATTTAAATCTATTTAGTCCTACCTCAGGCCAACAACCTGAAAGGATGGGACACCACCACTTAACACACCCTGTAACTCTGTCAAGTTTCACACACCCAAATACCTCTCTGCAGCTGCCACCACAAACCTCAATTTTCTGTGACTTACATTCCATCCCTGCAGTACAGTTGATAACCATTGCTATAAATGCTACAAATCCAATCTTACTGAATCATCACTTGTTGGCCTTTCCCTCTGTACTGGTACAGATCTACTACTCACACCACTCCTCTCAGGATCCCTCCCCTTGATCCATCTTCCTCTACTTCACTGCCTCAGCATATGACAACTTCTGCACTACTCTGACCCTGGAAACCTCAACCTGCCTCTCTCGCACGGGACATTTCTAATCCCCAGCCTTATGGGCACCCCTACAATAAACACATACCACTACTTTCCACAATACTACACATTCCTTTGTCACATGCCCTTCTGCACACCTAGGAACCTTCCTCATACACACTGCTGCCACATGAGCTTGACACCTGTAATAAAGTAATGTATTCGGCACAAAAGCTCGTACAGGACAATGTATCCTTACATCACTTTGTCGGGCAAAGACAGCATCAAAACTCAAAAGAACAGACAATGACTTCTGTTTCACCACTCCCGCCACCCTGTCTGCGTCGCACCAAACGACGACCATCACAAACACTGGGAATCTTCCCCTTCAGTTGGTCAACTTCTACAGTTACTGCTACCCCAGTAATCACTCCTTTCAATGGCGCCCCTTCCTTGAGAGCAAAACAATTCACATTTCTTGCCTCCATTCGCTTAATGTGGAGAGCCTTCTCCCTCTGACCAGCAGAAACACAAACAATTATCACAGACCACCTCTGGTTACCCTCACTAATTCCACAGCACCAAACTCTGTTTTCACCCACCCTGAAACCACAAATGGATCACCCAAAAGGCAAGGGTCCACTTTTAACAAACACGTCACTCCAACAATCACAGACTCATCTTTAATCTGACCCTCGGCACCTGAGAAAAATCCAACCAGGAAGTGGGAAATCTGAGACTTGTAGTCTTTCAAACCATTGCCTATTGAAACTACAGAGTCTGTGGGGTCATTTTGCACTTCCTAAGGCTTCCACTAGATGTCAACAGTCTTTAGAAAGTTGTTTGAGGCTTCTGTGGTGAATTTTGAGGGAATAACAGCCGGTTCAAGCAGTGGACTGTCTGAGGTCATGTAGTTACTTCATGCGCTTTCACACATGGCTAGCATTTTATTTATTTTTTCTTCTGTAATGAATACGCTATTGTCCGGTTGGAATATTATCGATTATTTATGTTAAACACCTTAAGGATTGATTGTAAAAATCGTTTGACATGTTTCTACAAACGGTAATGGAACATTTGAGCTTTTCGTCTATTGATTTGCGCTCCCGCATCGTGCCTTTGGAATAGTGTTCTGGACGCGCCAACAAAACGGAGGTATTTGGACATAAATGATGAACTTTATCGAACAAATGAAAATTTCTTGTGGAAGTAGGAGTCCTGCAAGTGCATTCCACCGAAGATCAGCAAAGGTAAGGAAAGATTTAACAAATTTCGAGTTTTGTTGATGCCATGACTTGGCGGGTAGCTGTATAGCTTGCATTGATGGCTGAGCTCCGTACTCAGAATATTGAACAATGTGCTTTCTCTGTAAAGTTATTTTGAAATCTGACACAGCGGTTGCATTAAGAAGTAGTGTATCTATAATTCTTTAAATAATTGTTATATATTTTGTCAACGTTTATGATGAGTGTTTCTGTAAATTAATGTGCACATTCACCGGAAGTTTGGGGAGGCAAACATTTTCTGAACTTCACGCACCAATGTAAAATGCTGTTTTTGGATATAAATATGAACTTGATCGAACAAAACATACATGTATTGTGTAACATGATGTCCTATGAGTGTCATATGATGAAGATCGTCAAAGGTTAGTGCTTCATTTTAGCTGTATTTCTGTTTTTTGTGACGCCTCTCCTTGCTAGGAAAATGGCTGTGTGGCTTTTCTTGTTTAGGTGGTGTCCTAACATAATCTAATGTTTTGCTTTCGCTGTAAAGCCTTTTTGAAATCAGACAATGTGGTTGCATTAAGGAGAAGTATCTTTAAAATGGTGTAAAATAGTCGTATGTTTGAGAAATTTTGAATTATTAGATTTTTGATGTTTTGTATTTCGCGCCCTGCTATCCCATTGGCTGTTGACTAGGGGTTCCGCTAGCGGAACGTTGTCCTCAACAGGTTTTAACAAACCATCTCCCCTTTTCCGCCATTTTTAACCGACTCAAACTCACCCTCTTCCTCCCGCTCTCTCTCTTAGACCTCCTCTGCCCTCCATTCCTCCTCCGCATTCAAAGTATACGTCTCCTTATGATAATACTGCACTTCTCCTGACATACATCTTGTTCTTGCCTTATAGCAAATGCCTCACATATTCCCATTCCCTTTATCTAGCGCTGGGAACATGTGACAGTGGAATTGTGACGTCAATATTCAGCGACGCTCTACGGTTTGTGTACAATTTCAAGCTTGATGGGAGGGTTACGTTTAGGACAACTGCATCAAATGTGTCTTATAAACGTTAGGTGAGTAAAATAAGATTTTATCCCACTAAGTGTATTGACATTTAAGATTAAAGCTAGCTAACTTGAAGCGCATTGCCCTGCATTGATATATCAGCATCACCCGTAATATATGCGGAATGCGCAACCATTGCGGATGTGGTGCAGAAAAAAATGCGCATCGCTGCGACAAACGCAATTATAAAGTGGCTAGAAATCATCAAGTTGAAACTTATGTTGTAAATTATTTGATATTTGTAATTTGTGAAACTATTTGGTAACATGTATTATATTTTTCTCTTTTGTAGAATTCCCTCGATCCTCTATTTACTCAAGTATCTACACTTTTGCATATCTCTGTTGATGGGTACTGTAATAGTTGTTTTTGCACTAATATAAAATCATTTAAATTCTAGTTTTCAGAGAGAGTGCATGTCTCTCTTGGCCATATTTTACAGTTGATGAACGTCTGCTCCAGGACTTTAGCTGTAGGCTACCTGGTATGAATGAATAATATCTTATGCAAACGAACGCACATTATAGTGAATGTTGATCTCAGTACGTCCCTGCACAAGATGCTCTCCTAGCGCCCCTATTTTTTTATGTGCCACTTAGTTGTATCCTGTGAACATATGCCTTATGCTGCCCCCACTGAAAGATTAGTTAGTTGTCAGGTAGATATTGCTCACGTCCCCAACAATGCTGTGGTACGGCCGGCCATCTGTCGCAGTGTGAATGGAACTGTCAGTTGGTCCGTCTGTAGACCAGGCCTGACTCATGACTGAGTACTACGAGGAGGGGGGGCTGCTGTACGAGCACTCACCTCCCATGCACATCAAAGTGGAGTCTCCGGAGGGACCCTTCGGAGGGGGCGTCTCAGAGGACGGCTTTCCCAGGGAGGATGAGGACTCGGAAGGCAGTTGTGACCAAAGCAGTGGGCTGCCTGGTGGACTCCCCTTCAATGTGGTGGTGGTGCATCCTAACATCATGACCCCTGGCATGTCCTCAGATGACCTCCTATCCATGGAACAGCGTAAGCTTTAACCAGCTTTTAGCTATTAAACGCATGTCTACTGTTCAATATTGATGCTTGCAGTGGTGCTCTGTACTGTTATGATAAATATGTTTTGACTATTACATTTTTATGTTTCACCTCATATGACACATAGTAAACACCTATAGATCAACTCTGTCTTTCTGTAGACAGAGTTATGTCCTCTGTGTTGGCAGCGGGGGGTGCAGGAAAGAGGAAGAGTCGTTTTAGCGGTGCAGAGCTGGAGGTGCTGGTTTCTGAGGTGACGCGGTGTGAGGGAGAGCTTTTTGGTCCTGCTGGGAGGCTCCGGCGCAGGGAGAGAGAGAGGATCTGGGCAGGGATCCTGGAGCGGGTCAACGCTGTGTCCAGAGTCCCTCGTACCCTCCGCGAGGTCAAGAAGCGCTGGGACGACCTGAAGAGACGCAATGGAGGCAGGCTGGCAGACGCTAGGCACCGCACTTGTTACCTGCCATCCAACAGAGGGTCTTCCATGCTGGGACGGTCAGCTCAGGCAAGCCCCAGGCTTCACCAGGCCAGACAGAAGCAAAGCACCAGAGGGAAGGCCAGTTTCACGTGCTTCACTGATACAGAACCAGGTAAATCTGAACACTAACAATGAGGTAAAGCCTTAGATTCAAGCCTTGTAGGAACATTCAGATAATGCATATAAAAACTGCACTTTTTAACCACTGCTTTCTACTATATCCTTTTGTTTACTGCAGTGGGTGGAGGTGAAGGGTTGGAGAGGGATGGCTTTGAGAAGGATGAGGATAGTGGCGAGCGGGAAGGGGAGGTGGGAGAGGCGGAATGCGAGGGGGCAGAGAGCAGTATGGAGGAAAAGCTGGGTTTAGGACTGGGACTGGGGATAGGACCTCCCCCTAACTCGGAACGCTGGCTGCCTCCCTCCCCCCTCTACAGTGCCCCTTTCCTCAATGGGACCCCTCAGCCTAGTCCCCAGCCCTCACTAGGGGCCCAGCAGGGACCATTGGAGGCCCCTCCTCGCGGCTTATGGCTGGAGGATGAGCTCCGCGGCGTGGGGGAGGCAGCTCTGCAGCTGGGGGATCGGGTGGAGCAGAGTCTTCGGGAGTTTGGGGAGGGATTCAGACGTGACATGAGAACATTAGTGGCCTCTCAAGAGACACTGGCAACCAGCCTACAGCAAAACAATGTTCTCCTGCAAAGGCTGCTGGGAGTCCTAGAGGCACAGCAGCAGCAGCAACAACCACTACCACAGCAGCAGCCACATCATTCCCAAAAACAACAGCCACAACAGTCAATAATGCAGCAACCACAACAGTTACAGCAGCAGCAACCACAGCCTCAACAACCAATTCAGCAGCCGCAACAACAACAGATACAACCGCAACAACTGTTACTACAGCAACCCCAACTGGTGCAGCAGCAACAACAACAGATACAACAGCAACAACTGTTACTACAGCAACCCCAACTGGTGCAGCAGCAACAACAACAGATACAACTGCTACCACAGCAACCGCAGCAGCAACACCCCCAGAGTCCAACTAATCAACCAACTTTAGCAGTTGCCTCTGTACCACCACCCCCAGATATTCTTGATGGTACCACCCGTCCAGATCCACCCGCAGTCATTAATGGAACCGTCCAACGGCCAAGGCGGGGCAGAATTGTTGACCATAGACGAAGAAGAAGGCGTTAGATAAAGAGATGTAAATAAGCTTTGATGTACTTTATTTATTTTCTCTTATACAATCTGATTTGAAATAATTGTGTCCCTCTAATTTCAACCAAAGTTGAAAAAGTTGTGTTTCTTTAGTACATTTGTTGTGGAAAGTATTCAGAAACCTTGACTTTTTCCACATTTTGTTACGTTACAGCCTTATTCTAAAATGTATTCAATGAATGTTTTTCCTCATCAATCTACACACAATACACCACAATGACAAAGTGAAAACAGGTTTTTAGAAATGTTTGCAATTTTTTTAAAATAAACTGAAATACCTTATTTACATAAGTATTCAGACCCTTTGCTATGAGACTTGAAATTGATATCAGGTGCATCCTTTTTGATTATCCATGAGATTTCTACAACTTGATTGGAGTCCACTGTGGTAAATTAAGATCCCACAGTTGACAGTGCATGTCAGAGCAAAAACCAAGCCATGAGGTCAAAGGAATTGTCTCGGAGCTCTACAGACAGGACTGTGTCGAGGCACAGATCTGGGGAAGGGTACCAAACACATTTCTGCAGCATTGAAGGTCCCTAAGAACACAGTGGCCTCTATCATTCTTAAATGGAAGAAGTCTGGAACCACCAAAATCTTCCTAGAGCTGGCCGCCCAGCCAAACTGAGCAATTGGAGGAGAAGGGCCTTGGTCAGAGAGGTGACCAAGAACCCGATGGTCACTCTGACAGAGTTCCTCTGTGGAGATGGGAGAACCTTCCAGAAGGACAACCATCTCTGCAGCCCTCTACCAATCAGGCCTTTATAGTAGAGTGACCAGATGGAAGCCACTCCTCAGTAAAAGGCACATAACGGCCTGCTTGGAGTTTGCCAAAAGGCACCTAAAAGGACTCTGACCAGAGAAACAAGATTCTCTGATCTGATGAAACCAAGATTGAGCTCTTTGGTATGAATGCCGAGCGTCACGTCTGGAGGAAACCTGGTACCATCCCTACGGTGAAGCATGGTGGTGGCTGCATCATGCTGTGGGGATGTTTTTCAGCTGCAGGGACTGGGAGAGTAGTCAGGATCGAGGGAAAGATGAACAGATCAAAGTACAGAGAGATCCTTGATGAAAACCTGCTCCAGAGCGCTCAGGACAGACTGGGGCAAAGGTTCACCTTCCAAAGGGACAATAACCCTAAGCACTCAGCCAAAACAATGCAGGAGTGGCTTCGGGACAAGTCTCTGAATGTCCTTGAGTGGCTCAGCCAGAGCCCGCACTTGAACCTGATTGAACATCTCTGGAGAGACCTGAAAATAGCTGTGCAGCGACGCTGCCCATCCAATGGGAGAAGCTCCCTAAATCTAGGTGTGCCAAGCTTTTAGAGTCATACCCAAAAATACTCGAGGCTGTAACCGCGACCAATGGTATTTCAACAAAGTAAGTAGGGTGTGCTCTGTATTGAGTAAAGGGTCTGAATACTTATGTAAGTGTATTTCTGTATTTTAGTTTTAATACTTTTGCAAACATTTCTAAAAAAACTTTTTTTGCTTTGTCATTATGGGGTATTGTGTGTAGATTGATGGAAGAAAAAAAAAACAATTTAATACATTTTAGAATAAGGCTGTAACGTAACAAAAATATGCAAAAAGTCAAGGGGTCTGAATACTTTCCGAATGCACTGTATATATTATTCAAACTAAACACAGTTGGCTAATTGAAGGTTCAGCACTCGTCCACATATTAGCATAATGTATTGGTTGGAAGTTGCTGCAATAGAACCAAGAAATGTCAGCGATTTCTGTTTTGTCCAAATCTTGTAGATAGACAATCAGCATTACATTGACAGAAAGCACTTTGGAGTCTGCAGCAATCTATCATTAGAGCATATTAGTAAATGACCATTGAAATGTAACATACCAATGCTCTTCCAGTTTTATGATACATATTAAACATGCATTGTGTGACAGGCTGGACATACACATGCAAATCTTAGAAAAAACTATTATACAATGTGTATTTAACATGTGATGATAAATCATTATAATTGGGCTACAATGTTTAAGATATGGAAATGTTTCCCTGCATAGCTCTTAAATGAAAATCTGCATCAGTATGTATTTTGCTTCAGATTTTCATTATTTGTTTCTCTTGATGTTATCAATCTATTAAGCATTATCTACAACTATGATGTATGTGTTATCTTGCATGCAGTGTCTGATGTGTAGACAAAATGCAAGGGATCTGTAAACAAATTAAGCATTTGTGTACCATTTTGCACAATTTATATACCTAAATATAGTTGAAGGGTCTGACTCTGTTCTGAGACATGTATTGACTAAAGATTAATAAAGGCAACCCTGAACTATATCTCATCACAGCTCTTTAATAGCTCTTTATTCGGACAAGTGCTGATGGTGCAATCTGGTGACTGATGTGAGTGAATGCTCATGGATAAATGTAAAGCTTTCGTTTCAATACTCATGACAATCTGAAGTGGATAAACATAACACCACCTGCAGAATGCAGGGCAGGCGAAGACCTTTCACTTCACACCATCACACTCTAGCGGCCAGTAACATAATATACAATTCGTTTCGCCTTCTGCCTTCACGTTGAGGAAGAGGGGTCATAGAGAACCATCTTTGGAAGAGTGCTGCATGGGTAAAACATGGCTGCTGTGAATTCGTCAGAGAGACGCCAGGGCGACCCCAACGATGAGCTGGGGGACCCGGGGGGTGTAGCACAGAAATGCGAATCATCTGACTATACATCGACAGACCCCGATAACACTTTTGCTGTTGAAATAGACAGAATTCCCAAGGACTCCAATGAAAATAGAGAATCTAGTATTGTTACCGATGGGCTTGCTAGCCAGATTGAAAGTAGCATTGCGCTTCGAGCTAATGATAGATCAGAGATATGTAATGAGTTGGTAGATTTAACATCGTCTGAAGAAAAGACCCACAACACCGATGTTTCCTTCAACAAGCAGCGGCATTTCGATTGGTCTGAGACGGAGGACGAGGAAGACGGCACGGATGCAAAAGAGAATGGAAACGACGGTAAGTTTATGTTTGCTAGCTAGCGTTGACTGTTTCTTTCTTCGAATAGCCTGCCTTATCAATATTAGCTATCTAAGTTTCGTCTATCTATTTTGGAAAACAGTCGTGTGCAAAAACAGACTGAAATGTACGTGGTATCCCTGGAAACATGCAGGATGCAGCATTGACTGTAAATGTGCTCATGCTCACTTTAATTGCCAAGATGCTAGCTAGTTGTCTCATGCGCTTAGTGAGCTAGCTTTGTTATTGGCCAACCGTTTATCCAATAGGATATTGATCATACAGTCGACTCAAAATAGTACACTGACCTTAGCCTTCGACGTCAAATTCCTTTATTCATAATATTTGTGTGGAGATTGATTTTTGTAGTAGGCCTGTTTTCATATTTAGTCTCAAAACGTTTGTATTCATGCTTACTCATGAACGCTTCACAATGGCAATGTTGTATTTCTTTTGTATTTACAGTTCGCAATGGTGATATGGGGATGACTGGGGTGCAGCAGGCTAAGATTACTGAAGATATCTCAGATGCAGAGGATGTGGAAAAAGAAAAATCACGTTCTGACGAGGAGATGGATGTACCAACAGACACAGGTGAAGAACAAGATTGTAATGGAGGAGAGGAGGAGGAAGAAGAGGAGGAGGAGGAGGAAGGAGGAGAAGAGGACCAAACAGTTAAACGGAGGAAATGTAGTTTGGAGTGCAAAGACTGTGGGAAGAGGTTCACCCGTCGGGAGACATTCAACCTCCATCGTCACTTCCACGCTCACCAGGATGAACTGGCCTCACTCACCTGTAAGGAGTGTGGCCTTACCTTCCATCACCGCAGCAGCCTCATCAAGCACCGCAGTGAGCACCAACAGAAGGTTGAACAGCCTGTGGAGCGGAAGAGGAGAAGGAGCCCACAGGGAATCCACAAGGAGGAGAGGCCAGGCTTCCAGTGTGACCACTGTGAAGAGACTTTCCCATCACTGAGCAAACTTAGGCTCCACACCTGCAACTGTGCCCCGGATAAGGCGTACCGCTGCCCCCTGTGCCGCAAAGAGTTCCGCATGAAGATCTCCATTACCAGCCACATGCAGACCCACTCCCTGAGCACCCACCACTTCCGCTGCCAGGAGTGCCACAAGAGCTTCTCTGACATATTTTCCCTGCGTGACCACCAGGGCTCCCATGCCTCCCTCAAGCCCTACGCGTGCCCCGAGTGTGGCATGGTGTTCAGGCACCGCTCTGTCATGGAGGACCACCGTCGTAAGCACACAGAGGACACACAAGGCCCCCACCAGTGCAACATCTGTGGGAAGCACTTCAAGTATTCCAGCCTCCTGCAACAGCACCAATACCTTCACACAGGCCAGAAACCCTTCCGCTGCCCAGACTGTGGCAAAACGTTTGCCTTAGCCCAGAACATGAAGGCGCACTGCCGCCAGCATAGACGGCACCCTCATGCCTGCTCTATTTGCCCCCTCACTTTCCCCGACCAGGGCAGTCTGCAGGCTCACGTGTCATGCCACGAGACAGTCGGGGGACTAGACAAGGAGAACACAAACCACGGGGTGGAGCCAAAACGTATATTCAACTGTCCCCTCTGTCCTCAGAACTTTCCTTCACCAGCTGACCTGAGGGCTCACATGCTGATCCATGAAGCAGAGCATGAGAGGATGGAGAACGGGGCGTGTAAAGACTGGGAAACAAACTGTTACACCTGTCCCCACTGTCCTGCCACCTACTCTGACCAGTCTAATATGATGGCCCACTTGACAACTCACACGTCTGCCCGGGTCAGTGTAGAGAGGCAGGGTAATGGACTTGAAGTAGGGAGATCTGCTCCACCTAACACTGCCAACGTTCCAGGGAGGTGGCATAGGGAGGAGATGAGTAGTAAGCCTTTAAAGTGTCCAGACTGTGGCAAGTCGTTCCGTCACCGCTCTGTGTTAACGCTGCACATGCGTATTCATTCCAAGGACAAGCCTTACCAGTGCAGGGTGTGCAACAAGTCCTTCAGATTCAACAGCTACCTGCAGCAGCACATGATCATTCACACCGGGGAGAAACCATACAAGTGCCCAGACTGCAGCAAGGACTTTGCTTTCCTGCAGAACATGAGAACCCATCAGAGGCTGCACACACAGAAACCGTTCCGCTGCACAAAGTGCCGTAAGGGATACAGCGATGAGAATCAGCTTCAGCGCCATTTGCTGTCACACAACGGCGAAAAGCCCCACAAGTGCCACCTCTGTGAAAAGAGCTTTGGGCTGGCCTACCTGCTGCGGGACCATCTGAACACCCACACAGGCGAGAGGCCCCATCGCTGTCAGGAGTGCCACAAGACATTCCCCTGGCTCGGCAGCCTGCTGGTGCATCAGAAAATCCACGCTCGAAAGCGCCAGGGGTCGAGTCAGCCTTACTCTTTTCCAATGGCAATGAGGATAAGGGGCAAGGGTAGCAGGGGCCGGAGTGGAGGCAGGCTGGCATCAGGCTGGCCCAGGTCGGGTGGAATGGGGCGATCAGGTATGGACACGCCCCAACAAACACCTCCATATCAAGTCCCAATGTCAAGGAGTCCTGAGTGGCAGAGGAGGCCGGCCCAGCCACAGCCACCCATGTTTTCATCCCAGATGAATATGCAGCAGCCAGGGGAGACATCTGCGAGAAGGCCTCCACCAGTCCACCAACAGTGGCGGGTGGAAGGTGGAGAACTGAGGCCTGTCCCACTACCTAACCAGTCTCAACCATCTCAGGATCCTGAAAGACAACCAGCGCCTGTCCAACAGCAGCCATCTCCACAAACACAGCCACAGCAGGTACCACAGTCTCCACTGATACAACAACAAGTACAATTACAGCTACAGCTACAGCCACATCTACATCCGCAGCTGCGCCAACAGCAGGTTCAGCATCATCTACAGTCTCCGCTGATCCAACAGCAATTACAGTGGCAGCAACCAGGTGGACAGCTCCAGCCCCAGCCAGTACCACAGCAGCAGTGGCAGCCTGCCAGACACTTGCTCCAGCTCCAGCAAAAGCTGCCCTGGTTACCAGATGCTCAGCCCCGGCCCACCCCACCACAGCAACCCCAGCAGTGGCACTCAGATGGCCTGCCTCGGCCACCCCCACAACAACAGCAGAGGAATTCAGGCAGGGCAGAGGCACCTACAACGTCACAGCCTGGTCTTAGTGCATCTCAGAGCCTAGAAACCCCTCCTCCAGGAGAAAGTGGAGGGACCATGCCCTTGGGTAACAAAACACCCCCAGTGGCCGGGCCACAAAACCCCAGCCCATTAGCTGTGAGTGAGCAGGAGCAACACCGGCAACAGCCGAAGCCCATGAGCTGGGGTAACACACCCACTACACCACCAGTCCCCACAATGAGCTCTGTTCAGCTTGACTTCCCTGGGTCCCCCATTTACATGGATGGGGCTGCTTTGTGGGGTGGGCTGAGGACCTCTCCAGCAGTGCCACCATCCCAGAGCGCATCAAACAAGCTGGGCCAAGAGCTTAAGCTACCAAGATGGTCGAGCGTCTCAGTGCCAATGCAGAAAGCTGTTAATGAATCATCCACACCTCCTAGAAAAGAGGACACTAGAGTTTGGGACTTTAATGCACCTCTGGTAATGTCCCCAACTGTTAGTTCATCAGAGAAAGCTGGAAGTGGGCGTGAGCAGCAGAAACAGTGGTCTCCAGCTCTACTCAGTACATCCTCCTCAGCTCAGATGGGCCACAGCTCTGTCATGTCAATTTCAAGCTCTCCATCTCATGGGATTGGAGGTAGTCCCTGGGATTTCAAAGGATCCCCCTCAAACAAATCAGGCCTTAGCCAGGAGTTAGAGCAGCAGCAGCAAAAACATCTATCCTCCAGCTGGACCAATGTACCCACATCCACCCAGAATGTTCCCATCTCCATTCAATATGACCCACAACGTTTCACTCACGGGGTGGGACCCACTGTGTGGGGTTTCCAAACCACTCCAGCTGGCCCGCAGCAGCAGCCAATGGTAACAGGCACTCAAATCATCATAAATCAGACCTCTCCTTTCTTTTCTCCTCTCCCTCCGCTCCCTGTTCTTAGTTTGCCTGGCTCACACCCTCTTCACTCTGTAGCAGTCGGCTCTCTACCAAGGCCTCCACACCCAAACATTTTCTTCACGCCACAGGCGGTCATGAGTGAGAGGCCACACATGACACAGACCCTGTCGCTACCTCAGCTAGCCCCACGGCCTGTTCCTCACAAACTGGGCCGTTTGCCTTATGTCCCAGACCGCCTTCTCCAGTGCATGATCTGTGGGTGCTCTCTACCCCGGGAGTTAGACTTGCAAATGCACTACATGCAGCATGCACAGGGAGAGATTTGACACTGGCAAAGAGTGTGTCTACTACTCTGTTTTTCCAAATGTTTTTAATGTACATTTATTGTATAACTATAGCAATTTAGCTGTGTTTTGTGTCCTTTTTGGACATCGTCCATGTTGTTGATCTCTCACTCTATAAGAAAGGGTTAGATACTCTCAAAACGTGTATAGTTTGTTAACTTTATCAAGCACAGTTGTCAGTTTTCTGAGTTCACAGCTTTGCCTTGAACTGCAAAGAACTTAGAAATATGACTGTGTAATGGATTTCTTGGCCAGTACCATCATATTTACTGTGTTGTAAACATACCATGGATTTACCCAGTTTATTAGGTACACCAGCCGTTCACAAAAATATTTTGCACCTATAGACAGTGAGTCACGTGGCCGTGGCTTGCTATATAAAGCAGGCATCGAGGCATTCAGTTACTATTCAATTGAACGTTAGAATGGGCCTAAGCGACTTTGAGCGTGGTATGATCGTTGGTGCCAGGCGCACCGGTTACAGTATCCCAGAAATGGCAGGCCACCTGGGTTTTTCACAGATGAGTGTCTAGGGTTTACTGAGAATGGTGTAAAAAACAGTCAGCAGTACTAGGTGGGTGTACCTTAAACTGACCGCTGAGTGTGTATGTCAACTTATGGATCTTTGTTAGTTTTTCTTTCTGTGTACACTCTGTCTTCGTTACACCATTTAAATGTATTCCTCAAACAAGTGGATTTCACCTGTGTTGCACTGTATATTTGTGCCTTTTATTGTTTCAAAACACTGCATGTTCTTTCTGCTCTCTCTTAATGTTGTAGTGGGTGTTATTCAAATTGTCAGGTCTGAATAATGAGTCATTTGTATGAGTCATTTCTTATTCTGTCTTCATTTGGGTGAACGTTTATCTTGTTATGGTGCTAGAGTTATGAAATTAGGGTTATTGGGAGGAGCACACATTTTATCCAAACAGTGTGGCATGGGTTAGTATACAAATGAATGTATTGTATTAAAATGAATAACTAAACTCACTTTACCTGTTGGGTTTGTGAAATTGTATCAGCAACATGACAATGTTGCCAGAAGATACGCTTGTTTACACTGAGCTGCACTGGGATCGGAAAGCAATCATGGTTATATTAAGACACCGTGGAGCAGACGCGAGATATGGGTCAGAAAACGTACCTCTATGCAAGGATGGGATATGCCACTGTACTCCAAATGTTACCTTAATCCACATTGTACATATCTTGCGCCGGATCCACGGCGTCTTAATGTAACCATGCTTGTGTTCAGTCCCCAGTGCTGCTCAGTGTAAATCAACGTAATGGTAGAGTCGTTATCTTCTGGCAAAACATAATGTAATATATTTGACGTTTTACTACATCTGTGCATTAGCAGTAGTTTTAAATATGTAAATACCAGGTAATAAAAATAATTGGGGAAAAAATGTAAAATTGTCGTCTGTATTCAATAAAACACAATGACATAGTCCTGCAATAATTAAAACAGTCTACCAAATGGATGTTTTCAGCAAAAAAGCGTTAATATCCATTACATTGCATGTAGAGAACTAACGGCTGGGTCTAATGGTGCTTTCAAGACGAATGGGAACTTGGAAAAAACGAGGTTAAATCATGACGTCAGTGGTCGGAAAGTCGGAGCTCTAGAGAGAGGCCCGAGTTCCCGTTTTGTAATTTCGAGTTGGATGACCGTTCAAAACCGTTTTTCTCCGAGTTTCCATTTGTGTTGTTGAACGCAGTTCTCAGCTGTTTTGAACGCGTCATGATTCGCTGACGTTCTCGCGCCAGATCTATGGCAAGGAAGTTGTCATTTGTCGTAATTTCCTAGGACGGAACCACTGCAACAACAGTTCAGAGGGGATGAGTAAGAGGCTCTCCGAACAGCATTCGAGGCCTCCTATGTCATTGTTTACTCCGTGAAAGGAGTTTTATTTTTGCATGCATTAGACGAGCCCGCCCTCGGAGAAAACTCAGGGGAACATAGGTAATAGACGCGGTAAACACTAACAACGAAGATCCAAGTTGCAGTGGCCTAGTAACAGCAAACCAAGCACCACGCTGGGTGTTAGCTATGGAGGATGTCTCCGCTGTAACGATCGGAGATGAACAGGAGTCGGAAGATGTCAGTGAACATTTAACCAAGAAGACCGAAAACAGCGCCAACAAGTCTGCCAAAGATGACAGTACCGATGGTAAGTGACCCCATCCTTTCACAATCATCTAAACACAGCTAACATAACGTTACCTATTGCTACAACATGCTGTTTGCTAGTTAGCTGATTAAGGGTAGCGAACTATTCTAACATGATTATAGCTACGGTTGCAGTTATTGTTAGGTAGCCATTGACCAGATAAGTCAAATTGTCCCATTTTATATTGTTCACATTTTTTGCTAGCAAAGTAGCTAACTAGTGGTGACTAAGAAGCTGTGCGTGTAGTCGGTGACGTTACTTGGGGTTGTTAGCTAGCAAGGGTAAATAGTCGATCATCCGAATGACATTAGTACTGTTATAGTTAAACCTCTAGTCTTTGATCTTACGGTTTATTCAATGTTACGTGAAATCCAATAGGCTGTCATATTGTGATAAATAATACTGGGGCATATTTATTACGCCTATTCTGTTGCAAAACGTTCCTGAAGCGAACGAAACGGGGACCTATCTCAATTTGTCCATTAGAAACTCGTTTAAGTTGCAAAATGAACGTTTGGCTAATGATTACGCCCCTGGACTAGCGTGATCACCTCCGCAATGTTTTGGAACTTACCCGTAGGCGATGCCCCCCACGATTAAATATTGGGTAGCTGCTGCCCATTTAGGGAAGATGCTGTGTGTTGCAACTCAAGACCGTTTTGCGTTGCTGATTGGGCTGCATGACGAGTCGATAAGCCGGCGACCAGTGCAATTGTGTTGTATGGACATGCCTGCCGACCTGATACCGGACTGTGATACTCAGGAAGCGTCCTACTGGATATCATGGTCCTGTCGCCTGCGGTAGCTAACGCATGAAGAAACGGTACACCCGTCATCAGTACTTTTAATAAAAAAGATAGTCGTCAGTTTTAGAACTGAAACTGTGAAATGAGACTCATACTAATCCGCTGTCTTCAAAACAGAAGTACTCACGGTATGGTAGTTGTAGTAAGAAATGGAAGGGAATAAACACTGCTCAATCAAAACCGTCTAACGTATAGCAGGGTGCTTTCGACACACCCACTCATTTCCACACGCCCACTACTTTCCTTTCGGCACACCCGCTGGCCCATACTCAGGTCGCCATATTGAGCTACATCTACCCACCTTTCAATTGGAAGGGGGGACTATGGATATGTCTGCGTTTGTACTTACTTTAGTCACACGATTTTGTCTTAACTTGGGTGTATGATGCATCTTGCCATAGATCTGGCATTTACACAATTAAAATGATTGGCCTAAAGGGGGCACTATAGTAATCAACTGAAATTCCAAACTTTGAACAAGCATATGTCCTGTTTGAGCTTGAATTGTCACTAATTGGCCCAAGTGCTGCATCATTCGTGGGGGGTGACATGTTTACTGTTTAAGAGTAATAAGGCTTAAAGGGCTCTGTCATAGGCTAGTTATCATATAAGCAAAACAAAAGGTCTGACCTTATTTTCCCAGGAGCTGAATAGGTGAATCTTTGATCATTTTATTCAATATATTTGGGTGAGATTCTCCTATTTGAAACATGATGACATTTTTGATATAGGTAACTTTATTGTGTCTCAATAGAGTAGACCTAAATTTGGCTCCATTCACCTCAAGGGAAATCATATGATCCTAATTCTTTCTCTGTCCACAGGTCAGTAGTGAATAGGATCACTTGACTGATCTGAAAGCGTGATGAACATTTAGGTTAAATCAAACTTTCCCAATACAGAAGTTAGGTTGAAATCCTTTTTAAATTAGGCTGCTTCACACATTCATGTCTTTTTATAACAATTACATTTCAAAAGTATATTATCCACAATGAGTTGACTCCATTGTTAGGGTGATATGCACTTTAGCAAAGATGTTTATAATTGTCAAGTAAAATGTCTCTGTCAAAATATACGTCCATCCAAACAAAAGTTGTATCCATTGCAAAATTTTAATCTTGATGGTAATATGTATCATTGTAATAAAATATGCTTAAGTCTTGTTTCTTTTTGACAGTAATGGAATTTTGGATGATGGTAACCGTTTAAGACAAACATTTTCTCCTCTCCTCCACTCCTGAGCTGTGGTGCTGCAGGGAGGGGGGGGGGCGTTGCCTAGGCAACCCAAGACTTGATTACTACAACACCTTGCTTATTCAGCAAGGAGCAACAAAGTTTCATTATGTTGTGACTAGTCCATGTTACTGCAGAAATGGACTAAATGCCAGCTGTCCTGTCTTCAGTCAGCTGTTCTTTCCACACAAAAAATGATGGTTATAACGGTTATTTTAATTTTCATGACTGTCTTCATCCATAATTATTTGTTACATGATTATACGGTAATTGTACATGGAGGCACATAGTCATTATCTGACAAATATTCGTTTGTGTTGTTGTTTGGTTTTCTTTTCTCTTTTCTTTGGCAACAGGAGTCGCCCTGACCTCCCATTTTCCCCTTTCTATTTTTAGGGGATGGGCTTTTCCGCTGTCTGGATTGTGGAGAAGCCTTTGGGGAGGAGGTGGCCTACCAGGAGCATCAACATGAGCACACCCATGATGGCCCAATAGTCTGCCTGGACTCTGACTCACAGTTGGATGGCTTGCTTGTTTCAGAAAGTGGGGGCCAACGGACACTATGTTGCGCTCTTTGTGGGCGCAAATTTGCAGACTCAAGGGGTTTTTACTCACACCAGGTCAAACACCGTAATGAAGCCCTCAAGCAGTCAACTCCTGTGGCCCAGTCAACAGCTGGGCCCCAGTCAACTCATGATCAGAGCTTGGGAGTGGCTAAGCAGTATGTCTATGAATGTGAAGACTGTGGTAGATCCTATACTTCGATGGGCTCTTTCATCAGTCATACACGCTCACACAAGCAAGCTTCCAAATCAGTTTTCCATGAGCTGGCACACCTGAAAAAGAAGTCCTTTGAGTGTCAAACTTGTGGTCGCTGTTACTCCCGTTCATCAGCTCTTGATGCTCACCGCCGTTGTCATGAGGTCAAACTAATCCCAAAGTCCCGCAAAAGGGGTGCAGAGAAGCAACCGCCCGCAGAGGAGCCTGCCATTGCAACAGAGGACAGCCACAAAGCTTCTGAACAGATAGATGGGTCACAGGAAAATCTGTTTGGGTGTTCATGTGGCAAAACATTTCGTGCCCAGTCTGGCCTGAAAACACACCAACGATTTAGCCACAATGAAAAATGTTCTCCTGAAAAGCTTAAGAGAAAACCCAAAAAATTTGACTGCAGTGAGTGTGAGAAGACCTTCAGTTCTTACGCCGGCATGCTCTGCCATCAACGCTATCATATGAAACGAGGTGGTAGTGGTGGCAAAAGGTTTCCATGTGAGGAGTGTGGCAAGGTCTTCACAACGCTCACATTCTACTACAAGCACCAGCGTTTGGTTCATACTGAAGAGACTCCAGCAAAGTCTTTCCTTCATCAGGTTTGCCAGCTCCAGAAGAAAGCGTTTGAGTGTCAGGAGTGTGGGCTCCGGTTTTCCAGGGCCTCGGCTCTCCAGTCCCATCGGCTTTGCCACAACGATGTTTTTGGACAGACTGAGAAAGAATCCCAGACACAAACATCCCCACTACCTCAACATAAGCTATTACTGGATAACAAGACAGAAACTGAAACATTTGCTTTAGGGGCTGTTGTCTACCCACAGGACACCTCTCAGACCCTTGTGACCGAGAGAGACCCCTGTTTCTGTGAAACTGATGGAGATGCAGAGGCTGATGGAACTGATGATGTCAATGTAGAGGTGATCAGTATCAGTGCGTCAGATGGCTCTGTAAGGGATGAAGAAGAGTCACTACAAGAACTCAACCCTGATCTTGAATTACTGTGTGAATCAGACCAGGATGGAAAAGAGGAGATGGATGCTGTGTTGTGTCCAACGGAGTACATCTCTAGTACACTTAAGTCAAAACCAGAGATTGATCTGAAAATTGTACAAATTGACTTTCCGCCATTTGCATGTGAAGGAGCTCAAACGGAGAAGGTTCAGGGACCAGACCCACCTAAAAGATTTAATTGTCCTGAGTGTTACCGCTGGTTTACCAGTGTTGCATCTTTGCGCTCTCACAAACTGTGGCACAGAGTAGATGGCAAAAAACTATGGAATCCTGAAAATGATATTTTCAAGTGCGATGTTTGTGGGTTTGACACTACACATCGCAAAACGTACCACAATCACATGCGAAAACACGATGGCCGAAAACCCCACAAGAGTGTAATGTACCAGCTTGCCGGACTACAGAAGAATAGCTTCAAATGTGAGGTGTGTGGAAAGTGTTTCTCACGCATGTCTGCCCTACACTCTCATCAGCGACAGCATCCAAAAAGCAAAGCTCATCCATGTCCAGATTGTGAGAAGACTTACTCTAATGCCAGTGGTTTGTACAACCACCGCAAAAGCTGCCACGCTCAAACCCCCACCCAAGATGAAGTATCAGACACTAAAAGTGAAGTGTTTAATCCAAAGAAGACTTTATTAGGCCCAAAGGTTTATTATTGTGAGCGATGTGGGAAGGGCTTCTGGTCATTGGGTGCTTACGCTCACCACAAGCAGAATCAAGCTCAGTGTGCACATTTGAAGGAGAAGAATGAGCCAACAGTGTCTTCACATTCTGTCAATGGCCCTCCACATGTTCGTGGTAAAGTTGCCTGCCCTGTATGCGGAAAGAAATTTGGTCACCAAGGCATTATGAAATCTCATATGAGGAAGCACGAGAATGGGAATCATAGATGTGAACTTTGTAGCAAGTCTTTTCGCATGTTCTCAAGCCTCCTCAGGCACCAGGTTGTACATAATGCTCAAGTCCTCCCGCCTCCTATCAAGTCTTTTCAACATCAGGTAGAACAAGTGAAGAAGAATGCATACAGCTGCCCTGATTGTGGAAAACTGTTTTCACGAGCCAAGGCACTTAAATTCCACATGAAGAGCCATGGTTATGAGACCGACTACTCTGCCTCATCGCCTAAATCTGCTCTTGAGCTAGAGGGGCTGAAGTGTTCAACGTGCCTTTCCCATTTCAGCAACAAATCCTCCTTGCACACTCACAGAAAACAGTGTGGCAAGATAAAGACTGTCAGTAAAAGCTACAAGGAGGATGTTGCCCAACATGACACAGTTCCTAAGGCGAAGAAGCTCAAATGTCCCTCCTGCTCTTCTCTTTTCAATAATTTACTGTCATTGCAGTATCATCGAAAAGAATGTGGCAAGCCGAGGGCAATTGGAGGCTTGGATGCCAAAGTGAAAGGAGGTTTAGAGAAGGTGACAAAGTGCATTGTCAAAGACCTTGTGAAAACAACTCGGTCAAACAACTCAGGCACTGATAAAATTACTAAATCTGTTACTGAGAAGGAACGTGGGGAACAAAAGGAGACCAATGAGTCCCAAACCTTGAAAGCTGCCACAATCAACACAACTGATTTGAAATACAAATGTAAAGAGTGTGAGAGAAGCTTTGCCGTTGTAGGAGCACTGAATTTCCATAAAAGGATTCATGTTCTGGGTCACAAGTCTAAAGTAAAACCAAAGCTGAAATGTAAAGTGGGCGCAATCCCTGAAGAACCCAAGCAACCCATAAAGGTAGAGCAAACAACTAAAGGCCAATTCTGTTGTCCAGAATGCGGAAGACGTTTTGTCTCCAATGCAGCCCTTGGCACTCACAGACGATGGCACACAGATAAGAAGTTTGCTGGTTCACTGATAAAAGATGACAATACAAATTCTGTTGGGCACAAGTCAGTGGATGAGGGACCTTTTCAGTGCAACAAGTGTGGTAAGGGCTTCTTTTACCTGTGTGTTCTTCGCCGACACCAGTTGTATTATCCGCCATGTCAGACCAAAGCCGAACCAGAGCCTGCAGCTGACACCAGCATGGAAGGCAACCGCAAACCCTCACACGCTGAATTTGCATGTCCAGAATGTAACAAAACTTTCATCAAGGGCTCACTTTTAGCAGCTCACTATGAAAGTGAGCATAACAAACCCATTGAGTCTGCAGAGCTTCATGGGGACCAGTCCATGACCATGTCCATTGAAGAGGTCCCGGAGCAGCCTGCCACATCACACAGCAAGTCTGAAGCCATTCCATTAAAGAAGCCAAAGCTTAAATTAAATCTTCACCAGTGTCCTCATTGTGATATGAGCTTCTTGAAGGTTCGAGGCTTGCGTGCCCACAAATGGCAGGCCCACTCCCAGGGCAAGAAGGTTAAGAGCAAGGGCACTTTGGCTGACAGCAGGGCCTCTGTTGCCATTAACACCTTGGCTACCAAGGAAAATGAACTGGTTAATGAGAGTAAGGACTTAGTTACAGAAAACAAAGGCACTGTTCTCAAAACCGAACACTTTGTTACAAAGAGTAAGAATGCTGTAGGCAGAAGGAAGAAAAGTCGACCGGGTTTCAAATCCATCCCTTGCGTTGACTGTGGGAAGAGATACAGTTCTTCTGGGGCACTCTATAATCACAAGAAGGTCTGTGGAGTGCTCAAGCAGGAAGTTAATCCAGGAGTGGAAGAGGAACCCTCACCACCAACCCGCCTCTATGAGCAGACAATCAAATGCCTCTTCAAGTGTGACAAGTGTGGAAAAGCTTTCCCAACTGAAGAGCAACTAAGAGCCCACAAGGACTTGGCAAAGAGCCGACCTCACTCTTGCGCCCTGTGCTGCCGTGGATATTGGACTGAGACTCAGTTGCAACAGCACCTGGCCTGGCATGACGAGGTCCGCCGGCGACTACCAACAGAGCTTCGTTACAGACTCAGTGCTTCTGTAAGCACAGGGCCCGCTAAACTCAATGTCCCTCTGCCTGATTTGAAGGCGAAGTCATCCCTCAAGCCCCCCTCCCGGCCACAGAATAGTCACAAGTGCCAGCACTGTGGAAAAGCGTTTCTATCTCCAGGTGCTCTGCATAAACACGAGGCTCAACACGACAGCGATGGCTCCTACCGTTGCTCCCTTTGTCCCCGGACCTTCAGTGAGATTCGGGACCTCATTGACCATCACCAGGAATGTATGGGTGATGACAAAGGGCAGAGAGATCCCTACACTGCTGTCTCCTCTAGAGACACCGATGGCCTTACTTGCATTGAATGTGGAATGCGTTTCAGTCGTGAGTTGGAGTTGCACCAGCACTACATTGAACATGCTCGTGGAGCATATTAGATTAACAACTAATACAAGTCAGGAGATAGAGGTGGAATTTTACTTTTTCATGCACTTATGCACCTCTTTCTACTAAACTTACATTTCCAAGGTGGACATTTTTCTCCAGGGTATTTTTCAAGGACTAAGTGTCAAGAGACTTGCTAAATTTGACTATTCTAATTTGACTATTCTAATTATATCTATAGAATGCTGTTAACAATATTAGAAATATATCCACTAAGTGCTTCTTTTAGCTCTTGACACCATTATTTTATCTTTCTCAGACTTTATTTCACACTGGACCTGTACATAAATGTAAAAATGTCTAAAGAAAACTCCTTTTATCAGTTCCCCTGATTTGAAATGTGTCCTCTTGGTGTAGAATTGTGTAGTTATAGAGAAAGTTTGCTAACTGCAGTTTCATTTAGAAAATGGTGCTATGTTTCTCCATGCCGAGAAATTATTACATCCTGTCAAGTACAGCGATTTGTCTGTCAAGGTAGGCACTAATTTAAGTTTGTTTTGCTTGACTTAGTGTATGTAAGGGGAGAACGCGAGTCACCCACTTTCAGTAACATGCACTTGACTTTATTTTGAGAAATTAATTAAGTTCTGGCTTTAACATGTCTATATAAGATGGATGTTTATAGTATTATTAGTACCTATTTTTGTCTGTTTTCTTTTGCAAAATATTACCACACTAACATTGTATCATTAATAATTACAAAATTGAATGTTTTCCTGGATTTCACTACCAAAGTTCCCAAATACAGTTGATTGTTACTTTTATTTTACTTTCCTGTGTTGTGTAAAAATGTATCTATTGTAATGACTTTGATTTAACAAACGGATATAGCATTTGTTCATGGAGTTGTGTACCTTGTTGGGTTAAATGAAACCTTAAAGTTTTTAGACTATTGCTAATCTTTTGAAGTCATTGCCTTTATGATAACTAATTTCAATGTAACCTTTTCCTTGTACCTTTAAACTACTACTGGTGTCTTATTAATGCAGACATGAAGAGTTTTAGTAAATGGTTAAAACTGTAGTTAAATTTCCTGTGTGGTTCATTGTGTTGACTGAGTTACTGGTGTTAATGGACCTTTTTAAGCTTAACTCAATAGATTCTAGTGGGTTTTCAGTCAGGAAGCATCATGTTTACCGTTGATTGGAAATGGTTGAGAAACATATCACTACATTATAGATGTTAAAGCTGCAGTATGTTTTGTGCATTCTGAAAATATTCAGACCCCTTTTTCCACATTTTGTTACGTTACAGCCTTATTCTAAAATGGATTAAATCGTTTTTTCCCTCATTAATCTACACACAATACCCCATAATAATAATGCTAATTTATTAAAAATAAAAAAACAGAAATTACATTTACATAAGTATTCAGACCCTTTACTCAGTACTTTGTTGAAGCACCTTTTGGCAGAGATTACAGCCTCAAGGCTTCTTGGGTATGACTACAAGCTTGGCACACCTCTATTTGGGGAGTTTCTCCCATTCTTCTTTGCAGATCCTCTCAAGCTCTTAGGCTGGATGGGGAGCGTCGCTGCACAGCTATTTTTAGGTCTCTCCAGAGATGTTCGATCGGGTTCAAGTCCGGGCTCTGGCTGGGCCTCTCAAGATCATTCAGAGACTTGTCCCGAAGCCACTCCTGCATTGCCTTGGCTGTGTGCTTAGGGTCATTGTCCTGTTGGCAGGTGAACCTTCTCCCCAGTCTGAGATCTGGAGCAGGTTTTCAACAATGATCTCTATATTTTTCTTTGTTCATCTTTCCCTTGATCCTGACTAGTCTCTCAGTCCCTGCCGTTGAAAAACATCCCCACAGCATGATGCTGCCACCACCATGTTTCACCGTAGGGATGGTGCCAGGTTTCCTCCAGACGTGTCGCTTGGCATTCAGGCCAAAAAGTTCAATCTTGGTTTCATCAGACCAGAGAATCTTGTTTCTCATGGTCTGAGAGTCCTTTAGGTGCCTTTTGGCAAATTCCAAGCGGGCTGTCATGTGCCTTTTTGCTAAGGCGTGGCTTCCATCTCGCCTCTACCATAAAGGTGGAGGCCTGCAGAGATGGTTGTCCTGGAAGATTCTCCCATCTCTACAGAGGCACTCTAGAGCTCTGTCAGGGTGACTATCGGGTTCTTGGTGACCTCCCTGACCAAGGCCCTTCTTCTTTTTTTTAACCCTTCCCTAGATCAGTGCCTCAACAGTCTTTTCTTGGAGCTGTACAAAAATTCCTCCGACCTCTACCTGTTTTTTGCTCTGACATGCGTTGTCAACTGTGGGACCTTATATAGACAGGTGTGTGTGCCTTTCCAAATCAAGTCCAATCAATTGAATTTACCACAGGTGGACTTAAGGATTATCAATGGAAACAGGATGCACCTGAGCTCAATTTCAAGGCTCATAGCAAAGGGTCTGTAATACTTATGTAAATAAGATATTTCTGTTTTTTATTTTTATTAAAAAAAATATTTCTAAAAACCTGTTTTCGCTTTGTTATTATGGGGTATTTGTGTGTGTGGACTTTTAATTGAATACATTTTAGAATAAGGTTGTAATGTAACAAGTGGAAAAAGGGAAAGGGGTCTGAATACTTTCCGAATGCACTAACTTTTTGGAGTTAGTGCATTCATCACTCTCGTTCTTGGTCAAATAGCCCTTTCCCAGCCTGGTGGTGTGTTGGGTCATTGTCCTGTTGAAAGACATTATATTCCCACTAAGAGCAAATCAGATGGGATGGCGTATTGCTGCAGCATGCTGTGGTAGCCATGCTGGTTAAGTGTGCCTTGAATTCTAAATAAATCACTGACAGTGTCACCAGCAAAGCACCATCACACCTGCTTCATGGTGGGAACCACACATGCGGAGATCATTCGTTCACCTACTCTGCGTCTCACAAAGACACGGCTGTTGGAACCAAAAATCTCAAATTGGGACTAATCAGACCAAAGACCACAGATTTCCACCAGTCCAATGTCCATTGCTTGTGTTTCTTCACCCAAGCAAGTCTCTAATTCTTATTGGTGTCCTTAAGTTCTTGTTCCTTGCAGCAATTCGACCATGAACGCCTGAGTCACGCAGTCTCCTCTGAACAGTTGATTTTGAGATGTGTCTGTTACTTGAACTCAGTGAAGCATTTATTTGGGCTGCAATTTCTGAGGATGGTAACTCTGCTGCAGAGGATAAGTACATTAAAAGTAACTCTGGGTCTTCCTTTCCTGTGGCGGTCCTCATGAGAGCCAGTTTCATCATTGCGCTTGATGGTTTTTGCAACTGCACTTGAAGAAACTTTCAAAGTACTTTACATTTTCCAGATTGACTGACCTTCATGTGTTAAAGTAATGATGGACTGTCGTTTCTCTTTGCTTATTTGAGCTGTTCTTGCCATAATATGGACTTGGTCTTTTACCAAACAGGGCTATCTTCTGTATACCACCCCTACCTTGTCACAACACAACTGATTGGCTCAAACGCATTAAAGAATTAACGAAATTCCACAAATTAACTTTTAACAAGGCACACCTGTTAATTGAAATGCATTCCAGGTTAACTACCTCATGAAGCTGGTTGAGGGAATGCCAAGAGTGTACAAAGCTGTCAAGGCAAAGGGTGGCTACTTTGAAGAATATAAAATATAAAACATTTTGATTTGTTTAACACTTTTGTGGGTTCTACATGATTCCATATGTTATTTCATAGTTTTAAGGTTTTTATATTTACTATTTTGTAGAATAATAGCAAAGAAAAACCCTTGAATGAGTAGGTGTGTCCAAACTTTTGACTGGTACTGTATGTGTCCCCATACCTTTGGTCCCCCCATTTTAGAGTACCATGTACAAAAAGTGCTGTAATTTCTAAGCGGTTCACCCGATATGGATGGAAATACCCCCAAATTAAAGCAGTCTGCACTTTAACCTCAGGCATTGCACACTACATCAAATTTTATTGGTCACATACACATATATTTAGCAGATGTTATTGCCGGTGTAGCGAAATGCTTGTGGAAACCTGCTCGTAGAACACCTCATTCCAAAATCATGGGTATTAATATGGGGTTGGTCCCCCCCTCCCCTCATTTGCTGCTATAACAGCCTCCACTCTTCTGGGAAGGATTTTCACTAGATGTTGCGACATGCTTCCATTCAGCCACGAGCATTAGTGAGGTCAGGCACTGATTTTGGGCGATTAAACCTGGCTTGCAGTCCACGTTCCAATTCATCCCAAAGGTGTTCGATGGGGTTGAGGTCAAGGCTCTGTGTAGGCCAGTCAAGTTCTTCCACACCGATCTCAACAAACTATTTATGTGTAGACCTCGCTTTGTGCACAGGGGAATTGTCATGCTGAAACAGGAAAGGGCCTTCCTCAAACTGTTGCCACAAAGTTGGAAGCACAGAATCATCTAGAATGTCATTGTGTGCTGTAGCGTTGATTTCCCTTCACTGGAACCAAGGTGCCTAGCCCGAACCATTATTCCTCCTCCACCAAACTTTACGTGGGGCACGTAGCAATCTCCTGGCATCCACCAAACCCAGATTCGTCTGTCGGACTGCCAGATGGTGAAGCGTAATTCATCACTCCAGAGAACGCGTTTCCACTGCTCCAGAGTCCATTGGAGGCAAGCTTTACACCACTCCAGCCGACGCTTGGCATTGCGTATGGTGATCTTTGGCTTGTGTGCGGCTGCTCGGCCATGGAAACCCATTTCATGAAGCTCCCGGCGAACAGTTCTTGTGCTGACGTTGCTTTTAGAGACAGTTTGGAACTCTGTAGTGAGTTTTACAACCGACGACAGACGATTTTTACACACTTCAGCGGTCCCATTCTGTGATTTTGTGTGGCCTACCACTTCGCAGCTGAGCCGTTGTGGCTCATAGATGTTTCCACTTCACAATAACAGCACTTAGTTGACCAGGGCAGAAATCTGACGAACTGACTTGTTGGAAAGATGGCATCCTTTGACGGTGCCACGTTAAAAGTCACTGAGCTCTTCTGTAAGGCCATTCTACTGCCGATGTTTGTCTACTCTATGGAGATTGCATGGCTGTGTGCTGAATTGTATACACCTTTCAGCAATGGGTGTGGCTGAAATAGCCAAATCCACTCATTTGAAAAGGTGTCTACAAAAAATGTTGTTATATGTAGTGTATCATTTCAAGTCCAAAGTGCTGGAGTAGAGAGCCAAAACAACGCGTCACACTCCCAATATTTTTGTAGCTCACTCTATATGTTGGGGGTGTAAGTGGTGTGTGTTTGTATTATGTGATCAGTCTTGCAGTGTATTCTAATTAAGTATGTATCCAATCATGTTAGTTATTAATGAGCCTAAATATTGAATATTTTGTGGTGAAAAGGAGTGTGATTGAGCGTATTGATCCTAGCAGTGGAGAGAACAACTACATACCTGTAAGTTTGAGTTTTCTGGTGCACTTAAAATTGCAATATGTACCTTTTTGGGAGACCTGACCGAAATCACATTGAAATGTGAGTTAAAGAGCTGTCATTCTCATTGAAAGCAAGTCGAAGAGGCGGTAGATCTGTTCTGTGTGCTATTTCTATGCTTCCCGTTCTTAAGCTTTGTTTTTGCGTCTTTTACTTTCGGCTTTGTATTTCAAACAGCTGAAAATACAATATTTCTGGTTCTTGAAAAGGTATTTCACAGTGGTTTAGATGTTACAATGATTCTCTACACTATACATTGCTTATTTTGCCACACACTGAAATTAGGCAAACTATTAGAATTTTATCAACCAGGAAATGGCAGAGCGATTTCTGCATGTTGCACCTTTTTAAAACACGATATGGTTGTGCTGTGCCTATGCTAAAAATGTGTCAATAGGTGTAAACATCTTGGTTGTGAAAAATATGCCCCTTCATCCTAAATTCCATGGCGATGCTGCTGATAGTTAGATTGAATTGCCAATCTTCACAAAAGGATTTAAACAAGTTCAAATAAATTGTGCAAAGTTTAGCAAAATTACAGGCATGTCATGGTACTATATTGTCCTAATTTATGCTCCCTTTCTCTCCTCCACAGTGAAACTAGCCAGCATGAGGTGTCAGGACTGTGGACAGCAGTTCACTCGCTGGGAGGCCTTCAAGACTCACCTGCGCAAGCATGTCCTGGAGGAGGCGATGGCGGAGGAGGAGGAACGAAGGCAGGGCATTAAGAGATTTCTGGAGATGAACGGGAGCAATGGCAATGTGGAGTCGGCAGCACCTGAGAAAAAGCAGAAAAATGATGACGACTGTGATGATTACGAAGAGAACAGTGACGTAGATGTGGAAGGTGATGAAGAATACGATGAAGAGTTCTTCGACAGTTCCTGGCAGGTCAGACCATCCGAGATCGTCACAGTTCGTCCACGCGTCGCCATGCTGTCTGAGGAGGAGAAGCCAGTCTTCAGCAGCTCCCACAGGGTCTACGCATGCTCCATCTGTGGGAAGGTCTACTCCTACCTCGAGTCGTTTAGAAATCACCAGAAGACGCATGAAAAAGAAGAAAAAAAACAACCCACAGAGAACAAGTGCCCGGACTGTGGGAAGGTCTTTGCTCGCCCATCCCTTCTGGTGACTCACTTGAAAGTGCACAGGCCTCCCGTGCCAATGGAACCCTCCACTCTGAAGTGCGATCAGTGTGTAAAAAACTTCAATTCCCTGCAGACGTATTTGATCCACATGGACCTGCACAAGCAGAAGCCCTTCTGGTGCCTGGCCTGTGCTAAGGGCTTTAGGGATGAGCTCTCTCTGGACAAACACCTACAGGGCCACAACCTGAGGCACCACAAGTGTGACCTCTGTGAAAAGTCTTTCCGCGTGCCCGCTGAGCTCCGCTACCACTACAATACTCACACCGGCGCCAAGCCCTACAAATGCACGCTCTGCAAGAAGAACTTCTCCCAGCTGGGCAACCTCATCACGCATCGGAAGAAGCACGTAGGGGTCTACGTCGGGGCCAGCAAGACGCCACTGGGACCCAGGAACCACCTGTTTGCTGGGAGGAGAAGGGTGACTGAGATGAAGAGGCTGGTGTTCACAGGGATGGGTAGCACAGAGGAGGCGGAGGTGATAGATATGCTTCAGGAACATCAAGCGGAGGAGGAAGAAGAGGATATTGAGGTGGGTGAGGAGGAATCTGGATCAGAAGAGTCGGGGTCTGAGTCTAGTTCTGAAGATTCTGGCGCTGAGGGGTCGGGATCGTCAAAATCAGATTCATCAGACTCTTCTGGATCTGATTCCTCTGACGACTCTGATTCCTCTGGATCGGGAGTGGAGGAGGAGCAGCAAGAGGGGAAAGAAGAGACCGCATTGGAAGCACATGTGGCAGTGCAACAGAAAAGACCTAAAGAATGGGAGTGTTTTGAATGTGGTGAAGGGTTTGATCAAGAGTCAGCGTTGCACCTGCACTATATGAAACACGCCAGTGGGGAGCTGCCAGTACAATGACGGCCCGGTACATGGTGAGATTAGCTGTGAAATTATTGGTGAGTTGGGCACTGTTCAATGTGTTTCTACTACTTCAGAATTGAGTCCCTGCTGATCCCTTGAATTGAAGAACACTGAAGATAATTCCTAATGATTCCTCTCCCAATTGTTGATCACCAGTATGACTTATTTTTGTCCTTTTTTCTGCCCTGTTTTTTTTCTGGCCCCGAGTTTAAATGTTTTGAAGTGTGGGTTGAATGGGTGAATTTAGTTGTATGAGTTGAAGGCCATGAGGAAGTTAGCTTTTTTTCTTGCTACTTTGTCTTTACATAGTTTTTGTGCCTTTTTGGTAAGAAAGTGGTATATTGCCGATTTTAAAAAAATAAATAAAAATAATAAAAAATAAATAAAATAAAAAATATAATCATAATTGAAATTTATTTTAATAAAAAAAATTAGACTCAGATTTCTAGAATTTAAATTCTTCAACTGTGCTTATCTATACATAATATTGATAGAAGACAAGGCAGATTACCGTTTGTTTTTCACACCCATTTTCAATCCGAGAGATCTTTATTTTTGTATTTACACCGACCATATAGCTAATTGTAATTTGATAAAACTGTGATTAGATTTAGTGTTGCCGGGTTCCCTGAATTGTAATCTAGAAACAACTTGCTTTCTTTCTCTCCCTCTTCAATTTGATTCAATCATGTCTATTTCTATCATGTTTTTCATTATGGAATCTAGCATTCTTTTGAAGTAAACTTGGGTGTTTCATTTGTCAGTAATGGGAAGACATTGTCTGAATTATTTCATATATATTATACCAGTCAAAAGTTTTGACATCTACTCATTCCAAGGTTTCTACTATGAAATAACACACATGGAATCATGTAGTAATCAAAAAAGTGTTAAACCAATCAAAATATATTTGAGATTGTTCAAAATAGCCACCCTTTGCCTTGATGACAGCTTTGCGCACTCTTGTTTTTCTCTCAACCAGCTTCACCTGGAATGCTTTTCCAACAGTCTTGGAGTTCCCACATATGTTGAGCACTTGTTGGCTGCTTTTCCTTCACTCTGCGGTCTAACTCATCCCAAAACATCTCAATTGTGTTGAGGCCATGTCATCTGATGCAGCACTCCATCACTCTCCTTCTTGGTCAGCCTGGAGATGTTGGGTCATTGTCCTGTTGAAAAACAAATGATAGTCCCACTAAGCCCAAACCAGATGGGATGGCGTATCGCTGCAGAATTCTGTGGTAGCCATGCTGGTTAAGTGTGCCTTGAATTCTAAATAAATCACTGACAGTGTCACCAGCAAAGCACCATCACACCACCACCTCCATGCTTTACGGTGGGAACCACACATGCATAGGTAATCCGTTCACCTACTCTGCATCTCACAAAGACATGGCGGTTGGAACCAAAAATCTCAAATTGGGACTCATCAGACCAAAGGACAGATTTCCACCGGTCCAATGTCCATTGCTCGTGTTTCTTGGCCCAAGCAAGTCTCTTCTTCTTATTGCTGTCCTTTTAGTAGGAGTTTCTTTGCAGCAATTTGACCATGAAGGCCTGATTCACAGTCTCTGAAAAGTTGATTTTGAGATGTGTCTGATACTTGAACTCTGTTAAGCATTTATTTGGGCTGCAATTTCTGAGGCTGGTAACTCCAATGAACTTATCCTCTGCAGCAGAGGTAACTCTGGGTCTTCCTTTCCTGTGGCGGTCCTCATGAGAGCCAATTTCATCATAGAGCTTGATGGTTTTTGCGACTGCACTTTTTCCGTATTGACTGACCTTCATGTCTAAAAGTAATGGAGTGTACTTTGTCATTGCTTATTTGAGCTGTTCTTGCCATAATATGGACTTGGTCTTTTACCAAATAGGGCTATCTTCTGTGTACAACCCCTACCTTGTCACAACACAACTGATTTGGCTCAAATGCATTTTAAGAAGGAAAGAAATTCCACAAATTAACTTAACAAGGCACACCTGTTAATTGAAATGCATTCCAGGTAACTACCTCATGAAGCTGGTTGAGAGAATGCCAAGGGTGTGCAAAGCTGTCATCAAGGCAAAGGGTGGCTACTTTGAAGAATCTCATATGAAATATATTTTGATTTGTTTAACATCTTTTTTGGGGGTTACTACATGATTCCATATGTTATTTCATAGTTTTGATGTCTTCGCTATTATTCTACATTGTAGAAAATAGTTATTTTTTTAAATGAGTAGTTGTGAAGGTTTGACTGGTACTGTATATCCAGCCTACTGTAGTAGTTGCTATGATTCCATTAACATGTAATCTAGTATGTACCAGGAATTTTTCTTCGATACAACCATATCACTCGCTTTTCTGTCAGTCTGATAACCTATTCAGCTGTATGTTTAAAAAAAATACTTTGCATAGGATTTTGTTGTTTTATGGATTAAATTTCGGTTTTTGTAATAGAATTGTAATTTATGTGATAATAAATTAAATGCATTTGGAGTCCTCTCTTTGTATGTGCACTTTACATAGATGAGATTTTACATCACAATTATCTTCTCACTATAGTCTAGATTCAGATTGTAATGTCTGTATGTCATAAGTATTTCAGCCATTTTAGGCTCCAACCCTGCATTTGTGTGTGCATAATAAGGCACGTTTTCTGCTCTGTGTGGCGCAAAGGGCGACATCTACTGGCCTATGTGCATTCCTCCAGTCACTGGATGACTCCAGTCTATTCTTGGTTTTGAGGAACCTGTCTGATAAGTAATGTTTGATTGCTGGTTGATGTATGGCTGAACAGATGAAAACTTAGCATCTTATTTATTTTACAATATGAATATTGCTATAGCAATCAAACATACATTTATCACCAAGTATGTTGTCATTCTTTATAAGCGGTACAAAAAAAAAATAAAAAAATGCATGAAATGAAATGTATGTATTCACTACTGTAAGTCGTTCTGGATAAGAGCGTCTGCTAAATGACTAAAATGTAAATGTAAGCTCACTAAATCATAGCTGACTAAACTCAACTCCAATGGAGTTGTGCAGAGACCAGGCTTTGTGGAATTCAGCTCCAACTACATCAGTGGTCACCAACCTTTTCTGAGTCAATATCGCTTTCTGAGTCCAAAAGCAAGCAGAGATCTACCGCTCAGATTTAGTTTTTTAAACATGACTTAAAAAACATAAGCTTATGCAACATTAACCTATTAAATACAGTTCTGTAGCAATGAGGTTTGTGCAGTAGGCTGTATGTTTCAAAATTGTAAGTATATGATCACACTGGTAATAGATATTGTGTTGTATTACTTGAGGCACAGCTGAGTGAGCATAATAATTGTATTTTTATTTTACTGGACTGATAGCCTGCATCCGATGGTCAATCTGAGGGGCGGGAGAGAGCAGTGGTGAGTGCTTCACCGTCCCTCCACTCTCCCTCAATCTGCTGAGAAAACAGGACAGTCTTCCTGCTGATGGCGAAACTCAAGTCACACTGCATTATTTCTGCCTCATGCACCAATTCATGTTACTACTATGACCAAAGAAGGTGAAATATTCCTCAATATTAAAAGCAACAAATAATAACAATGCAAATGTATCAGAACACTTTGCTATACTCATTCATTGCTGCTGCAGTGCTTGTTGTAGCATGAGTGGAAGTAGGGAGAACATTTTCTGGCTTATCAAAGTGTTGACAGTGCACAACTTAAACATTAACTGATAAAAACAGCTCCTCTTTGCTGTATTCATTGAGTCTCTCTAGTCATGGTTTCACCACAGGTTAGTGAGAAGGGTGTGCTTGAAAGGATGCACATAACTGCAGTGTTGGGTTGTATTGGAGAGTCTCAGTCTTAAATCATTTTCTACACACCATCCTGTGCCTGTATTTAGTTTTCATGTTAGTGAGGGCCAAGAATCTACTCTCACATAGGTATGTGGTTGCAAAGGGCATCAGTGTCTTAACAGCGCAATTTGCCAAGCCAGGATACTCTGAGCACAGCCCAATCCAGAAATATGGCAGTGGCTTCTGATTACATTCAATTTTCACACAGAAGCGCGTGTTGCAATTTCGATGATGCTCTCTTGTTCAGATATCGCGGTAAGTGGACTGGAGGCAGGGCATGAAAGGGATAACGAATCCCGTTGTTTGTGTCATCCGTTTCGGGAAAGTACCTGCGTAATTGCGCACCAAACTCACTCAGGTGATTCGCTATATCACATTTGACATTGTCCGTAAGCTTGAGTTCATTTGCACACAAGAAATCATACAATGATGGAAAGACCTGTGTGTTGTCCTTGTTAATGCAGACAGAGAAGTGCTCCAACTTCTTAATCATAGCCTCAATTTTGTCCCACACATTGAATATAGTTGCAGAATCCCTGTAATCCTAGATTCAGATCATTCAGGCGAGAAAAAACATCACCCAGATGGGCCAGTGTGTGAGAAACTCGTCATCATGCAAGCGGTCAGACATGCAAATTATGGTCAGTAAAGAAAACTTTAAACTCGTCTCTCAATGCAAAAACAAAACGTGTCAATAGTTTGCCCCTTGATAACCAGAGCACTTCTGTATGTTGTAAAAGCTTTACATGGCCGCTGCCCTTATTGCCTTGTGCAGAAAAGGCACGAGAGTTCAGGAGCCTTGCTTTAACAAAGTTATCCATTTTCACTGTAGTGTCCAAAACGTCTTTCAAGCTGCCAGGCATTGCCTTGGCAGCAAGAGCCTCTCAAATCAAATCAAATTTATTTATATAGCCCTTTGTACATCAGCTGAAATCTCAAAGTGCTGTACAGAAACCCAGCCTAAAACCCCAAACAGCAAGCAATGCATGTGAAAGAAGCACGGTGGCTAGGAAAAACTCCCTAGGAAAAACTCCCTAGAAAGGCCAAAAACCTAGGAAGAAACCTAGAGAGGAACCAGGCTATGAGGGGTGGCCAGTCCTCTTCTGGCTGTGCCGGGTGGATATTATAAGAGAACATGGTCAAGATGTTAAAATGTTCATAAATGACCAGCATGGTCAAATAATAATAATCATAGTAGTTGTCGAGGGTGCAACAAGCACGTCCGGTGAACAGGTCAGGGTTCCGTAGCCGCAGGCAGAACAGTTGAAACTGGAGCAGCAGCATGGCCAGGTGGACTGGGGACAGCAAGGAGTCATCATGCCAGGTAGTCCTGAGGCATGGTCCTAGGGCTCAGGTCCTCCGAGAGAAAGAAAGAAAGAAAGAGAGAATTAGAGAGAGCATATTTAAATTCACACAGGACATCGGATAAGACAAGAGAAATACTCCAGATGTAACAGACTGACCCTAGCCCCCCGACACATAAACTACTGCAGCATAAATCCTGGAGGCTGAGACAGGAGGGATCAGAAGACACTGTGGCCCCATCCGATGATACCCCCAGACAGGGCCAAACAGGCAGGATATAACCCCACCCACTTTGCCAAAGCACAGCCCCCACAGCACTAGAGGGATATCTACAACCACCAACTTACCGTCCTAAGACAAGGCCGAGTATAGCCCACAAAGATCTCCGCCATGGCACAACCCAAGGGGTGTATGTTGTGGGGTCGGGAGCAACTGCTTGCACATGCGTTACCACTCCACTATGTCTCCCTGTCATGGCTTTTGTGCCATCAGTACAGATACCAACATAACCAGCAGCTACGTTTGGCTACATACGGACCATTAGTGGAATTCCCGCGAGAGAGTAACGTTAATGTGATTGGATGTTAATTAGACTAGGCTGCCTGTATTTGATATTGCGTTGTTATTCGCTGAACACTAGATGGTTTAATTTTATTTTTGGCAGTGAAACGAGGCTGCTCAGGCGAGAAAAAAAACACCTAAATGCATAGCCCCGATGGAAAATATAAATGGACTGTTTGAAAATGTGAATCACATTTTTATTTTGAGTATCCCCGACGGCATTGCGCGTACCCCCCAGTTTGGGAATACCTGCTCTCGAGAAATAAAATAATTCACAAGAGAAATGAAGTCAAGCACTATATGGGTTGTTGGGCTGAAGGCAATTATAGTTTTCATTGAGCAAATATTCAACCTATTTCAGAGCAGAAACTTGGTAATTAACTACAATGACCATATCCATTGGGCCTGTTCTTTTCCGGGTCAGACACAGATGGATATACCTTTTCTATATTATGTTACATACACTCAGACCGCAGGAGAGAGGACTTTAGACAACAAAATTATAAGAGAGAGGGATAGTAAATCTGCTGTTTGGAGCCGTGCAGCATTTACGGTGACATGGCCTCTGCAGAAGTCAGGGCATTCATACTTCTTGCGCTTCGCGAAGCTGTTGTGAAGGAAGTTGTCATGGAAGTGAGTTTGTGTTTATTTATACAGGACCTCCCGCCCTCAGCTACCGTAAACCAATCATGTCAATGCAGAACTACACGGAGCCCCTCGCAGTCTTACAACATTTGAGAGGCTCACAGCGATGAGGTACCCATGCAAGCGCAAGGCCTTATTTTTATTTGCTGAACAATTTCGAACAGATTTTTTCGTTTTTAAGAGTCTCACTCAATTTCTGCTGATGCCAACTTTTGGGGGTCACAGTGGGGCAACGAGGTTTGGCTTTCCCATGGATCTGAATGCTCCGCTCCAATGAAAAATACCTTTGGTGGTAATATTCAACACTCAGAATGTGACCCCTTTGGCCACTTTATTTGTCTTGTGATCAGTTACAATGACATTACGCTCATTACTGTAAACTTCTACGGGTACAACACCAAACATGAGAATGATGAGTTGCTTGAATCTATAGAGAAACATATACTTCATTGGTTATCTACATTTCCCAATTCGTTATTATTGATAGGAGGGGACTTTAACATTACTATAGATAATTAATCTGATAGACGGCCCCCATGTAGGCCAACCAGTCAGAATTTGGGTTTAATACTTTTTATGGAAAAGTTTGATCTTACTGATATATGGAGAGAGAGGTTTCTGGCCGATTGATCGTTTACTAGGAGTAACAAAACAGGTTCCAGACAGTCCAGAATAGATTTGTGGCTTATATCCAAATGTATTGATGGTGAGTGTGTTACTACAAATATTTGTACTACTCCCCTCACAGACCATAGGGCCATTTACATTGATATCAAAATATTTACCCCTAATACTAACCTTGGTAGAGCATCCTACTGGAAGCTAAATAGCTCGTTATTAAATAATGATGTAGTTAAGTTTGAGGTTAAAGATCTGCTCTCACACTTTTGGGAAAGGGCTTGTGAAGAAAAATCTCATTGCAAGAACTGGGAGCTCTTTAAATTTGAGGTGTCCAAATACCTTAGAAAATATGGTAGTAATGTTGCTAAGACCAGAAGAGCTGAGGAGGAAAAGGTGATCATTAAGATAACTTGCCTTTCTCAGAGGAGAAGATGGAACTGATTGAGTTACAAAATAAACTGGATAATATATATAGATTAAATCAACTGGATAATAAATATAGATTAAATCAACTGGATAATATATATTGATGAAATAAACTAGATAATATATATAGATGAAATAAACTGGATAATATATTTAGATTAAGTAAACTGGATAATATATATAGATGAAATAAACTGGATAATAAATATAGATTAAATCAACTGGATAATAAATATTGATGAAATAAACTGGATAATAAATATAGATTAAATCAACTGGATAATAAATATAGATTAAATAAACTGGATAATAAATATAGATTAAATCAACTGGATAATAAATATAGATGAAATAAACTGGATAATATATATATAGATGAAATAAACTGGATAATATATATAGATTAAGTAAACTGAATAATATATATAGATTAAATTAACTGGATAATATATATAGATTAAATAAATTGGATAATATATATAGATGAAATAAACTGGATAATATATATAGATTAAATCAACTGGATAATATATATATATAGATGAAATAAACTGGATAATATATATAGATTAAGTAAACTGAATAATATATATAGATTAAATAAACTGGATAATATATATAGATTAAATAAAATGGATAATATATATAGATTAAATCAACTGGAAAATATGTATAGATGAAATCAACTGGATAATATATATATATAGATGAAATAAACTGGATAATATATATAGATTAAGTAAACTGAATAATATATATAGATTAAATAAACTGGATAATATATATAGATGAAATAAACTGGATAATAGATATAGATTAAGTAAACTGGATAATATATATAGATTAAATCAACTGGATAATATATATATATATAGATTAAATAAACTGGATAATATATATCGATGAAATAAACTGGATAATATGTATAGATTAAGTAAACTGGATAATATGTATAGATTAAGTAAACTGGATAATATATATAGATTAAATAAACTGGATAATATATATAGATGAAATAAACTGGATAATATATATAGATTAAATAAACTGGATAATATATATATAGATGAAATAAACTGGATAATATATATAGATTAAGTAAACTGAATAATATATATAGATTAAATTAACTGGATAATATATATAGATTAAATAAATTGGATAATATATATAGATGAAATAAACTGGATAATATATATAGATTAAATCAACTGGATAATATATATATATAGATGAAATAAACTGGATAATATATATAGATTAAGTAAACTGAATAATATATATAGATTAAATAAACTGGATAATATATATAGATTAAATAAACTGGATAATATATATAGATTAAATAAACTGGATAATATATATAGATGAAATAAACTGGATAATATATATAGATGAAATCAACTGGATAATATATATATATAGATTAAATAAACTGGATAATATATATCGATGAAATAAACTGGATAATATGTATAGATTAAGTAAACTGGATAATATGTATAGATTAAGTAAACTGGATAATATATATAGATGAAATAAACTGGATAATATATTTAGATGAAATAAACTGGATAATATATATAGATTAAATAAACTGGATAATATATATAGATTAAATAAACTGGATAATATACATATATAGATTAAATAAACTGGATAATATATATCGATGAAATAAACTGGATAATATGTATAGATTAAGTAAACTGGATAATATGTATAGATTAAGTAAACTGGATAATATATATAGATTAAATAAACTGGATAATATATATAGATGAAATAAACTGGATAATATATATAGATTAAATAAACTGGATAATATATATAGATTAAATCAACTGGTTAATATATATAGATTAAATAAACTGGATAATATATATAGATTAAATCAACTGGATAATAAATATAGATTAAATCAACTGGATAATATATATAGATTAAATAAACTGGATAATATATATAGATTAAATCAACTGGATAATATATATAGATTAAGTAAACTGGATAATATATATAGATTAAATCTACTGGATAATATATATAGATTAAGTAAACTGAATAATATATATAGATTAAGTAAACTGGATAACATATATAGATTAAGTAAACTGGATAATATGTATAGATGAAATAAACTGGATAATATATATATAGATTAAGTAAACTGGATAATATATACAGATTAAGTAAACTGGATAATATGTATAGATGAAATAAACTGAATAATATATATATATAGATTAAGTAAACTGGATAATATATATAGATTAAATCAACTGGATAATATATATAGATTAAGTAAACTGGATAATATATATAGATTAAGTAAACTGGATAATATATATAGATTAAGTAAACTGGATAATATTTATATATAGATTAAGTAAACTGGATAATATATATAGATTAAATCAACTGGATAATATATATAGATTAAGTAAACTGGATAATATATATAGATTAAGTAAACTGGATAATATATATAGATTAAGTAAACTGGATAATATATATAGATTAAGTGAACTGGATAATATATATATAGATTAAGTAAACTGGATAATATATATAGATTAAATCAACTGGATAATATATATAGATTAAGTAAACTGGATAATATATATAGATTAAGTAAACTGGATAATATGTATAGATGAAATAAACTGGATAATATATATAGATTAAATAAACTGGATAATAAGTATAGATGAAATAAACTGGATAATATATATAGATTAAGTAAACTGGATAATACATATATATAGATTAAGTAAACTGGATAATATATATAGATTAAATAAACTGGATAATATATATAGATTAAGTAACCTGGATAATATATATAGATTAATTAAACTGGATAATATATATAGATTAAGTAAACTGGATAATATATATAGATTAAGTAAACTGGATAATATATATATAGATTAAGTAAACTGGATAATATATATAGATTAAATCAACTGGATAATACATATAGATTAAGTAAACTGGATAATATATATAGATTAAGTAAACTGGATAATATGTATAGATGAAATAAACTGGATAATATATATAGATTAAGTAAACTGGATAATATATATATATAGATTAAGTAAACTGGATAATATATATAGATTAAATTAACTGGATAATATATATAGATTAAGTAAACTGGATAATATATATAGATTAAGTAAACTGGATAATATATATAGATTAAGTAAACTGGATAATATGTATAGATGAAATAAACTGGATAATATATATAGATTAAATAAACTGGATAATATATATAGATTAAGTAAACTGGATAATATATATAGATTAAATCAACTGGATAATATATATAGATTAAATAAACTGGATAATATATATAGATTAAATAAACTGGATAATATATATAGATTAAATAAACTGGATAATATATATAGATTAAATAAACTGGATAATATATATAGATTAAGTAAACTGGATAATATGTATAGATGAAATAAACTGGATAATATATATAGATTAAGTAAACTGGATAATATATATAGATGAAATAAACTGGATAATAAATATAGATTAAATCAACTGGATAATAAATATTGATGAAATAAACTGGATAATAAATATAGACTAAATCAACTGGATAATAAATATAGATTAAATAAACTGGATAATAAATATAGATTAAATCAACTGGATAATAAATATAGATGAAATAAACTGGATAATATATATAGATTAAGTAAACTGGATAATATATATAGATTAAGTAAACGGGATAATATATATAGATGAAATAATCTGGATAATAAATATAGATTAAATAAACAGGATAATATATATAGATGAAATCAACTGGATAATATATATATATATAGATGAAATAAACTGGATAATATATATAGATTAAGTAAACTGAATAATATATATAGATTAAATAAACTGGATAATATATATAGATTAAATAAACTGGATAATATATATAGATTAAATCAACTGGATAATATGTATAGATGAAATCAACTGGGTAATATATATATATAGATGAAATAAACTGGATAATATATATAGATTAAGTAAACTGAATAATATATATAGATTAAATAAACTGGATAATATATATAGATTAAATAAACTGGATAATATATATAGATGAAATAAACTGGATAATATATATAGATGAAATAAACTGGATAATATATATAGATTAAGTAAACTGGATAATATATATAGATTAAATCAACTGGATAATATATATATATAGATTAAATAAACTGGATAATATATATCGATGAAATAAACTGGATAATATGTATAGATTAAGTAAACTGGATAATATGTATAGATTAAGTAAACTGGATAATATATATAGATTAAATAAACTGGATAATATATATAGATGAAATAAACTGGATAATATATATAGATTAAATAAACTGGATAATATATATAGATTAAATCAACTGGATAATATATATAGATTAAATAAACTGGATAATATATATAGATTAAATCAACTGGATAATATATATAGATTAAATAAACTGGATAATATATATAGATTAAATCAACTGGATAATAAATATAGATTAAATCAACTGGATAATATATATAGATTAAATAAACTGGATAATATATATAGATTAAATCAACTGGATAATATATACAGATTAAGTAAACTGGATAATATATATAGATTAAATAAACTGGATAATATATATAGATTAAGTAAACTGGATAATATATATAGATTAAATAAACTGGATAATATATATAGATTAAATAAACTGGATAATATATATAGATTAAATAAACTGGATAATATATATAGATTAAATAAACTGGATAATATATATAGATTAAGTAAACTGGATAATATGTATAGATGAAATAAACTGGATAATATATATATACAGATTAAATCAACTGGATAATATATATTGATGAAATAAACTGGATAATATATATAGATGAAATAAACTGGATAATATATATAGATGAAATAAACTGGATAATATATATAGATTAAATTAACTTGATAATATATATAGATTAAGTAAACTGGATAATATATATAGATGAAATAAACTGGATAATATATATAGATGAAATCAACTGGATAATATATATAGATTAAGTAAACTGGATAATATATATAGATTAAGTAAACTGGATAATATATATAGATGAAATAAACTGGATAATATATATATAGATTAAGTAAACTGGATAATATATATAGATGAAATAAACTGGATAATATATATAGATTAAATAAACTGGATAATATATATAGATTAAATAAACTGGATAATATATATATAGATTAAGTAAACTGGATAATATATATAGATGAAATAAACTGGATAATATATATAGATTAAATAAACTGGATAATATATATAGATTAAGTAAACTGGATAATATATATAGATTAAGTAAACTGGATAATATATATAGATTAAGTAAACTGGATAATATATATAGATTAAGTAAACTGGATAATATGTATAGATGAAATAAACTGGATAATATATATATATAGATTAAATCAACTGGATAATATATATTGATGAAATAAACTGGATAATATATATAGATGAAATAAACTGGATAATATATATAGATTAAGTAAACTGGATAATATGTCTAGATTAAGTAAACTGGATAATATGTCTAGATTAAGTAAACTGGATAATATATATAGATGAAATAAACTGGATAATATGTCTAGATTAAATAAACTGGATCATATGTCTAGATTAAGTAAACTGGATAATATATATAGATGAAATAAACTGGATAATATGTATAGATTAAGTAAACTGGATAATATATATAGATTAAGTAAACTGGATAATATATATAGATGAAATAAACTGGATAATATATATAGTATAAAAGCAGAAGGAGCCTTTATTAGATCTAGAAATAAATAACTTGAGGAGGGAGAACAGAATTAATCCTATTTCTTTAGACTTGAGAAATTTCACTCTACAAATAACACTATCCATAAATTAAATATTGATGGTGTTATTACAGATGAACTAAAAATGAATCGGTAAATACTGTAGCAATTTCTACAGAAAATTGTATAGCTCTACGTACTCTCAGGAATCTACAGATATGTTTTTTGACTCACTGAATAATGTTCACTCTATCAGTGATACAGAATCTAAACAGTGTGATGAACCCGTCATAGTTGAAGAGATTATAGAGTCAATCAAACATCTAAAGAACAATAAATCCCCAGGTGTTGATGGAATTACGTCAGAATTTAACAAATTATTTTCTGACCAAGTAGCTCCCTTCCTACTTGATGTCGTTTTTAGAGAGTATTAAAAACAATGTTCTCCCTCCTACAATGACTCAGGGGTTAATAACAATGATACCTAAAGCCTAAAAAATAAGTGCTGCTCATCAATAACTGGCGTCCAATTTGTCTTTTTAATAATGACTACTTGCAACTTACTACTTGCAACTTACTACTTGCAAAAATAATTAAAGAAGTCCTGGATGAAATCATTGATGAAACACAGTCTGGCTATATGAGGAACATACATATTTCTAACAATATCAGACTAGTATTAGACATACTTGACTACTCAGACCTAATAGCCGAGGATAGCCTCATATTATTTTTTGATTTTTATAAAGGATTTGACACAGCAAAGCATCAGTTCCCCTTCCATTCCCTTGAGAAATTTGGCTTTGGGGATTTTTTCTGTTAGGCTATTAAGACTCTCTATATAAATGTTAACAGCTCTATCAAACTGAAACATGGCACCACACCTAGATTTGGGTTAAAGGGAGGTATTAGGCAAGGTTGTCCCATCTCTCCGTATCTGTTATTGTTAATCACGCAACTTCTTACAAATTCTCTAAAAATTTATCCTGTACAAGGTATTTCCATAGCTGGTAAAGAAATTATTATGAGCCAGCTGGCTGACCATACCACACTTTTTCTGAAAGACGCTAACCAAATTCCCATATTGATCATTGTGATACAATCCTTTTCCAAAGCATCTGGTATATATCTTAACATTAATAAATATTAACTAATGGCTAATATTTATTATCATGGCAGATTGTGTGACACCTTCATATTATGGTATTCCAGTGAAAGAATAACTTACATATTAAGGCATAACCATTACAAAGGATCAGAAGTCTAAAGGCTTACTAAATTTTAACCCTCTTATTAAAAAAAACAGAAGAAGCTAAATCAATGGCTACAGAGGGACTTATCTTGTAAAGGAAGAGTCTTAATAACCAAGGCTGAAGGTATCTCTAGGCTAACATATGGCATGCTGCACGGCCAATCCAAACAGCAGATTTACCACGCTGGGCCTTTAAGGCTGAGCAACGAATTAATGCATCTCAGGAAAAACTACAAATCCCATTCTGCAACCTGGTTTGTGTATGACGCCATGATCTTTGCAGCTCGTTTCTGTTGGCTTTGTGCGAAGCGAGAAACGACGCGGAGATGTCTGGGCTGAAGAAACCAGCATAAGAAACCAGCATAGGTAACGTTATAGATTTACACATAGTGGTGTGATCATATGAGCAGTCATACGACGATACATACGCCGCTTGTGTGTAATGCTGAGCGTTGCAAATGTTTTAAATCCACGCAATATAGGCTATTTGTATGCCTTTCATCAATGCCGTTTCTGAGCAGTCCAGTAGCCTAGCAGCAAGACATCCGAATAATTAAAGATGATGGATGGACACCAGTTAGTTGTGAGCAATAACATTCCTCGTCAGTATTTGGCATGTTTAGTCGGCCCGTCATTTGCGCAGCAGTAAAGTACCCCTGGTTGTAGGCTTGTTGGTGTTGGTTTTCTGTTCAAGCGCAATGTAAAATACCACCCTTGTAGCCTATTATCCATCCCTCTGAGAACATCTTTGTCATACAAATATAGTGTCCATTAATTTGCCTGCCTGCCAGCTGATAAAGGCAGCAGCATGCCATGATTCCCTTGGAATCAGAGCTTATAGGCTTAGTTTGGGATGGCCATTTTATGGGCGTATATTCTCTTTAGCATAAAGAGTCGGTGGCTTTACATGCACACATTATGGGTCGTTGTCTTTTTATAATAAATAAATAAAACGTCTCTATTTTAGCCTGTTTTAGCCTGCTAGTGTGCAGTGTGTGCTTCACTGTTTTCCACACCATTGTGTTCTACCTTAATGCAGATGTAGTATGTTGTGTGAGAGTGTTGTTGAACTTGTCACTCTTTGCAGGGAATTTGTTTTACAGACATGGAGGAACCTCCAGTAGTGGAGGCAGGAACCAAGTTGGTCATGGAGCGCTTGACACAGCCAGTGGAGACAGTTGAACAAGCAGTAGAAATCGAGGAACAACCAATAGTTACAGGTGAACAATACATGGAAACCGAAGAACAACCAATGAGTGAACTGCTACCTGCCACTGTAGAAGAGGCTTTGGAGTGTGTCTCAGACCCCACTGCTTCTACAGAGATAATACTTGAACTATCCGCTGTCCCTCTAGAGTCTGCTGCTCCTGAAGAGTGGGAACTGGGCCAACCTGAGGATACACAGAAGGAGACCCATGTGGATGACGTGGCTGCTGGTGACAGAAAAAATATTCCCCCCAAGAAGAACAGAATGGAGCCACTCAAGATGGACATGTCCAGGCCACCAAAAATGGTGACGCCTCTCACATGTGAGTATTGAACTTCTCTGATCGTCTGCTGTGATTGGTTACCATGTAATACATTTTTGTATTTATCTTTCAAGGCTTTAGTATTGCAGACAGAATCTCATAATGTCCCCTGTAGTGTTTTCAGGTGATTTATTTGTAGTTCTTTCATAAGCAGTTTTAAGCTATTACTACAGTTCATTCATTTAATTTGCTCTTATAATAACCTCCATTGTGTGTTAATATAGGTTTGAAGGTGGGATACAAGTGTTCTGTCCTCTAATCCCCTCTCCCTCTCCCTCCCCCCAGCTTCCCAGATCTCTCTGCAGTGCCTGGAGTGTCACATCATCTTCAGCGACCACAAGAGCAAAGAGCGCCACCTCAAGCAGAGTCACCCGGCAGAGTACGAGCAGTGCATGCTGGGGGATGCCCTGTTTGCCTGCTACGTCTGCGACCGCCACTTCACCAACTCCAGTGACCTCATGCTTCATCAGCGTGCACACACGGAAAAGACGCCCTTCAAGTGCCCCATCTGTGGTGATGCCTTCAGCCGTTCCTCTGAGCTCACCCTCCATAAGAAGCTTCACTTCGGTCTGTACGGATACACCTGCTCAGACTGTGGAAAACCCTGCAAGACACTCACCTTACTGAAGTATCACCGCCGAACGCACACAGGGGAGAGGCCCTATGTCTGTAAGGAGTGTGGCAAGAGGTTTAGCATGTCCAAGGCCCTCCAGAAACACGCACTAGCGCATTCGCCGGAAGGAGGTGGAGGGATCACACCACTGACGAAGGCACAGCTAAAGAAGAATAGTGGTGAGTACTGAAAAACATGTTTGTTTTCATGTCATACAACTTCCCATACTGGGATGTGCAGTAAAACGCTAGTGATATACACTATACAGTGATAAAGCTAGTGATTCTATGCAGAGCCAAACCTTTTTGTTAGTGACAAATGACTACTTCACCTTTTACACCAAGATGTAAACTTTCATCTGTATTCTTTGTATCTAGGCACTGCAGTGGTAAAATTGTCCTGCTCCATGTGCAAGGCAACCTTCAAGACTGCCAAGACACGGCTGCATCACATGAAACACAAGCACAACCTGTGTGTTACAGCACCCAGCAGCAGCATCACACTAGCTGGTCAACAGGTGAAGCCAGGTCAGCCCATCATAACCCAGGCTCCTATGGGCCAGCCAACCTTTCTCCAAATGGAACCCCTTGGGCCCCTCCAGCAGGTGGACAACATAGACACTGAACAAATCCGGAAACTAATCGAGTCTTTGGGGAACGTGCGCAAAGTGAACCAGGTGGTGATACTGGGACAGGTGCTGCCACACGGTCAAACATTGGCTCTACAGCGGCTACAGGGAAAGAGAGAGCATTTGCAATTCCATTTTACTCAACCACAGTTTATAGAGCTGAATAAGTCTGGGGGTGGAGAGACTAAGTCAATGGGACTGGAACAGGCAAAGCCACAATGTGAATCACTGGAACCAATTATTACATTGGAACCTGTTATATCATATGGACAAATGGAGACCCCATTACTTTCACACACACAGGAAGTTACATACGCTGAGCATGCTGGATTAAAACAAACACATGAAGGAGAGATGATTCCTCAGCAGTTACTTGGACAGACTGGTCAGACAGTTGAAGAAGTGAACACTATGATTCAGACTGTGTCAGTGGAACAGGTGTTCTGTCACAGTGAAACAGTTGAGCTCAGGGAAACGACTGAACAAAGTCAAACGGTTGTGTTGGAAGTCACTCCTTCACTGATACCAACTCTGGAATTGGAACAGACTCAAACCGATCAACATGGACTTATGTCTGATTCCTCACTACCAACATTTCTATTTGACCAGAATTCTGGACAGAATCTAGTGGTTCAGGAGGGAAATAAGTCTGTCCCGTCACTCATACCAACAGTGGAGTTAAAGCTGATGCCATTAAAAACTGATCAGCAGGAAGAACTCTCCACTTCCTCATTGGTACCAACAGTTAAGTTTGCACAAACTCCTCCTGGACAAACAAGCCATGTAGGAGAGATGGCCACACAGATGGAAACATTACAGTTAGATCAGGTCTATTCCAGTATTGGACAGACACAACAGATGGGAATAGGACAGCGAAGATCAGTTGAGAAACCTCTTCTAGAAAACACAGAGAATGAGCAGCAGCACATTTTAGAAAATCCTTGCGAAGGAAAGAAACAGACATCACAAGAGCAGTTGCAGACACTGATAGATAAGTCTGCTTCTAACAACGCACTGAACAGCAGAGAGATACAACCTCGTACTCAGACGTCAGAAATATTCCCTCCGCCCTCAGAGACAAAGAAGGCGCCACAGAGTTCACAACTGCCTGTGCATTTGATGTCGGTACAAGAATTTGTAAAAGTGAGGAAGAGAAAGCAGCCAAAGAACTCTATAATGCAAGGAAATATGCAACAGCAGACGGTTGAGTTGAAGGGGGAGCCTGCCAAACGACCAAGAGCAACGAAAGCTCATCTTGTTGTGACGTTTGGTCCTAAAGAGAAGCCTAAAAACCAGAATAAGCTTCCACAACCATCTAAGCTGCTTCAGAAAGGAGACCAGATTCAGGAAATGAACCAAATGCGTGTCTCAACTCTACCTGACAAGAAATTGCCCTTAAAGGTTGGTAAAGAAAAAAAGGTCAAGAAGAAAAACAATATTTCCAAGTCAAAAATCAAATCCCCATCTATATTGTGTGACCCACATGTGCAGCAAGTCTTGCAGGTAGACGAGCAGGTGCATCAAGTGAATCCGAGGAAGAAGAAAGTAAAAAAGCAAAACTATGTAATTAGTGAGACTTATTCTGAGCAGAGTAGCGCTGAACCGATTAGCGAGCAAGAGGTGATCGCTCCACCCAAGCCAAAAAAGAAAAAGCAGCAGAAGATACAGCAGGAGGACCAGCCTAAGAAAACAAAGGGCCAAAAGCTGTCAAAAACGGGGAGAAAAACAAATAAACCGACTGTGGAAGCAAGCCCAATATCAGAACATATGCCCGACCCTGAAATAAAGCAACAGTCCCTACTCCTACTGAAGGGTCACAAACAGCCCCAATTGAAAGTTTACAAATTAGATGCCTCAAAAGCCCCCCAAGGTCAAACGGATCTCCACCAAGACACCCATCCCATCCATAAGAAGAAAGGGCCAAAAAGCAAGCAACTAAAAATGCTAGCTGCCGGAGGGAAAAGAAGAGTAGGGAGACCCAAAAAGAACCACACAGCGCTCTCTATGTTGACTCCTTTAAAGACTACGTCCCATTCTTCTGACACATCTCCGACCAATCCAAAGACCAGCAGGAAACGTAAGGCCCAAAAAGTGGAGACCGAGGGGATCATCAGTGGCTCTCATTCCCGGCGAGCCCTTGAATGTAAGGACTGTGGAGAGAGGTTCTCTGACGTCTCGTCCCTCCAGGAGCACAAGGCAGCCCTGCATGCAGTGGAGAGCCCTGGTCTCACCTACACTAACGGCAACATCTTTGAGGGCGTTTCTGGGTCAGATCTAGGCCAGCCTCCACTAAAGGTGACTGAAGAGGTCATTGAAAATTCACTGAGTCAAAACACGTTTGGAATGCAGGTAGCATCTGACTGGGATATGGCGGTGGAGATGAGAGGGATAGGGTTGGGAGAAAGAGGGGAGCGAGTCTCTTTCCCAGCCCTAAACCCTTCCCCTTCTCTGCCTCTGGTTGCTGCGCTTGTTGAAGGTGGACAGAAGGAAAGGGAGAAGAGCATGGATAAAACCTCAGAGGGGATGGAATCATTTTCTCATATGGCCCCAAATTCAACTCTATCTTACTCCCCTCCACAAGTTCAATTCCCTTATCTGGCCACATCTGACAAGGTCAAACCCCTTCTGTCTGAGAATCTTTCTCCTCCTCACCTCACACCCATAGCCCCCCTCCACAGCTGTCACCAAACAGCGGACACTAAGTCAGAGAATCAGGGCAATATGAATGACACTGCAGATGCTCTCATACCTACTGTTTCTGGATTTGAGCACCTAGGGCCTATTGAGGATGAAATTAAAGAGGAGTTACTACTTGAGGTGGATTTGGTCACTGTTGGGGATGGGGACCAAAATGAGGGGGAACACCAGAGCTCACCTCATAAAGACAGTTCACCAAATGAGGGATCCAGCCTTCATGAAAACAGCACTCATGAAAACAACAGCACTCATGCACTATCTGCACATGCTCAGATTGAAAATGTGAATAGAACTGTAACAACACAAAATGTACAGACAGAATCCTGCCCCTCTGACCCGCTGGAGATCAAGCAAGAAGAGGAGGAGATTATGGTGCAGAGAAGAGAAGTGGAAAAGAGGGGAGTGGGCAGAAAGAATTACACCAGGGGCAGGAGAAGAGGAGTTGGACGTGGGAGGAGAGGTTCAGCCACAAGGAAGAGTCTAGAAGGAGAGGGCATGAGAGAAATTGAACTAGAGAAAGAAATTGATCAATGTCAGGTAGTCTACCAGCTGTATTCACTCAATAATGATACTGAAATCAAGGATGAAGCAGACGTCACTACTCTCCATCCTGGTCAGTCATCTCCCATCAGTTTACAGACCGAGATCAGATCTATCTCTGAGCAAAACATGCTAACAGCTCCATGTCCATCTGGATCCTGCATCTCACCGCTTGAGGAGGACCCTGAGGACCAGGTAGTGTTTGAGCTAGAGTCAGTCACCACCAGTGTAGTGGAGGTGTTGAAGACCGAAGATGGGATGGTGATGAAGGGAATAGCAGGGGACCAGGACGACAGGGACACTGGCCAGTCCCCAGGCATCATACTGGAGAGGTTTCTCACCTCAAGGCAGAGAGAGGCAGCAGAGGGGGAGAATGGAGTGGTGCTCATGGCAGACTTGAGAGGTCAGGAGGTCAAGGTGGAGGAGAACATCTCAGATTTGGTTCCTGTGCCACACACCTCTCATGCCAGACACACAGTGCAGCAGAGGGGGGTCAGGATGTATCTGGTGAAACAGGAAAACAACCTGGTTTTGAATGACCCCCAGGTTAGTCAAGGTCAATCCCAATTGAATGTGGAGCAGAGCAGTACCAGGCAGTGCATATTCTACCCAGTGAAGGAGGAGAGGGAGCTTCTGGAGGAGCCATCTCAAAGTGAGCAGGGAGTACCAGCGCTGGTGGTGCCTGGAGAGGCCAAACTCAACCATCCAGTGGAGACTCTATCCATTACCAACCCTGCAGTAGAGGAGTATGAGGTGAACAGGAGAGCAGAAAAGTTGGGATCTGAGATCAATGAGTATGGAGAAGGTAAGATCTCAACATGAGTCATGTGTTGTAGCAATGTACATTTTCATACACAATAGTGAAGTTATCCATAGATGTAACTAAATACTGTTTCTTTTTTCTAGGTGACCTGGACTTTGAGCAGCAAGACACTGAGGAGCTTGTTGATTTCCTACTTCAGAATTCTGACGAAGTGGAGTCAGAGGTTGTTGAATGTTCTGACCCGCAGCCTGACCCTGAGGCTGTAGTTATGGCCTGTTACCATGACAGCCAAAACCATGCCTCACTGCATTCAAATTATATACCAAACAAGTAAGTATTGTAATTTGCATTTTACTCATCATGACTACACTGTACAATTTAATTTTAAAGTTTCTACTTTTTATTGTCATGTACTGTATGTATCCTTAAGGACATGTCATGTTGTCAGTTTTGATGTAAATTGTTGTCCTCAGCTTGCCAACCACAGAAAGCCAGGCTCATTCAGGATCTATGGGAGGGTCCCAGACAGGGACTGGCTACAGGAAACCCATTGATTACTTCTCCAAGTATTTTGGTTGGGACGCTTGGGCAGAGATTGCCCGGTGCACAAATAAAGTGTCCCATCTATCGAACGCAGTGACAGCAAAAGAGGTGGCCGAGTTTGTTGGAATCCACATTGCCATGGGAACATTGAAGGTATGTACATGAAAGTATTGGCGTATATCCTGAATCTTATTCATGTGGCGTCTAGTTAGGCTTATTGGGTCAAACTCATGCTAATCTCTGCACTTTTGAATGTCTACAGTCATTCTTATGAGCACACTATCTAATGCTGCATAAACTAACATTGTCTTCAATGTCTTTCTCCCTTTCTCCTCTCCTAGTTCCCCAGTCTCAAGCTGTACTGGCAGGACTTCACCAGGGTGCCTCTCGTTGCTAACACCATGTCTGCCTCCCGCTTCTCCCAACTCTCCTGCAAACTGCAACTGGCATCTCCAACGCCAGCAGGGGATCCCACGGACACCCAGGAAGCTGGACACAGTGGTAATCCAGACGGGCCTAAGGAGGGAGACTCCACACGCAACCCACTCAGAGCTTTACACACCCCAGCTAACCCTACAGTTGGCACAACTAGAGGTGAACTGGATGGCAGTATCCACACACTTACACGCGGCCACAGTCAAATACAAGCTCTTAGCTCCAAGTCTGTGTTTGCAAAATCCACAACCCAGACGTCCACAGTCCCTCACAGAATTTGGCAGAGGTGTGGGGACATACCATCCAGCCAGGACTGTTTTAGTTTTAAAACTGACCCCCTTTGGAGGGTTAGACCGTTAATGGACCACGTTCGGGCCGGATGCCTGATTCTGAGAAGAGAGGGTGACCATGGAGTCGATCAATACCCTCTCCCTTTGACATGTAGAGCGGTCAACAACAAGCGGCCCTCCTTGCACAGCACGGTCTTAGTTAGATCTGATGGTCTGATCCTAGATTTCAACCTTAGTCTGGATCTCTCCAACAAAGAGGCCACTGTTGAGAAAATGGTGCCCAGAGATGGGATGGTGTATCTCTGCAAGCAGGAGCTCTCTACTCCCGCCATGTTGGAGCACCTCCTTGGTTCTGGGGTGCATGGTGCGGGCAAGGTGGGAGGAGCCAAAGGACAGATGGGTGATGAGTTTGTTAGCTCTGACGGGCGGCTGATGCTACACAGGTACCATCTCGGCTTCATCCTCTCTACTGTAGGGAAGGCCCAGCAGAACATGGCATCTCTCGTCGACAGCTTCGAGAAGGCTCAAAAAGCAGCCAGCCTCAATAGAGACTTACTGAATCTCTACCATTCCCCACTCTCAGCCTCAGCACCAACTAGCTGGCCACAGGCTGTTCTGTGGTACCTTACAGATCTGGCTCTGGTAAACTCATGGATGCAGTACAGGCAGGATCATGTTCCTCTTCCTGAGCCTCTGAACCTCATGGCATTCAGGCTAGAGGTCTCCAAGGCCTTGATCCTCTCTAGTGGCTCAGACACCCAGGACTCAGCCCCTCCGCACCCCCCTCCTCAGAAATTACACTCCCTGGGCACAGCCCCAGATCCTGGCCTGTTACAGGATAGTCCTCTCCCTGACGTGGCCACGCGGTACGACGGTTCGGGCCACTGGCCGGAGCAGCTTGGGGAGGGAGAAGATGGCAGGTGCCGCTTCGGAGGCTGTGAGCGAATATCTCGAGTACGATGCCTCAAGTGTTGGGTGTTTCTCTGCATCTCTCGTAACCACAACTGCTTCTTGAATTTCCACAGTCAAGGGAGTTTTTGAAGCTGATAAGATTTATTTTTATTAAGTGGTGCATGTTTTATTTAATGCTTATTTAATTCTTTTAGGTTAGAAGCTCTGATTTCATATTTCTCCCCCCTACCCCAAATATTTTTTTTGAGTACTTCTCTCTTTTCAGTGTCAGCTTCAGTCCTGTGCAGCAAATTAGGAACTTGGTCCCTTTTTAGCCGACTGTGTAAATGTAATCTTAATGTATGCAATGGCTTTTGTATGAATTTGCCTACAAAATAAAATGTGAGAAGAGAATTAATGTTAACCATAAAGTCAATGTTTCTGAAACCAAGTGAAAATACATTTGAAGATGTTTTTGAAATTATAATTTAAAATAGTGCTGCATTTTTTTTCTGAACCTTGTTTTGTTGTTTATATGCCAAGAAGCTTGCATGTGTTTTTGGCGTTCTTTGTAAATTGAATAATTTAGTTATTTAATACTGTTGGAGCAAATACATGTACGTTTCCTGACTGTTTGGGTTGTGAATTGTATTGGTCCACCTGCTGCTCTCAAGATACATTTTTCACCGAAGTTATTCATCAAATCTTTAGCTACAAACAGCGAATTCATTCGATTATTTACCAAATCAACTGCACCCAAGCATAGACAAACACGTGTCTATGCATTTGCTCAAGTTAAGGAGAAAGAGCAGAGAAGCATTGCCAGGTCGCAATTGTAAATGAGAACTTGTTCTCAACTTGCCTACCTGGTTAAATAAAGGTAAAATAAAATTCAAAATGGAATTGTTTTGAAGACCAAAATATTGCCCTTGTCACGTGACAAGGGGCAATTCAATTTCCACATTCACTGTACTGGAAGCGGTTTGAGGTAGGTGGCTAACGGCTTGTTCACAATTCATGTTTAGCTGTAACCTTAGTTTGCTAATATAGTTTAAGACTTATGCCTACATATTTACCATATCATGCTGGGGCAGTTGGTTTCCGTGAACTAAACGTGTTCGTAATATGCTAAATTGTTAATTCTCCGTTTGAATTGTTAGCCAGCCAGCCAGCTAATGTAGCTAGCTAGGTTGTTATTCGAACTTGGTGTTAGCTCAGCAAACCATTGAGGGAGAAGACTAAGATAAAGACACAGCTGACTGTTAAACCGTCTAGCAAGAACCTAAACCTGACCCCTAACCATTTTTTTTTTTTTTTATATAAATTCTTAACGAAAATATCGGGCTGTGTATCAGGCGTGTCGGTGTAGCCTTTTCCAACCATTAGCTAACGTTTGTCTAACAGGACTTTAGCGAAGTCCTGTTTGGACAACCAACGTTAACATTAGTACAAATGTAACATGTCTATTGGCATACTATATACATTACATACATCTAGCCAAAGTATAACTACCGTTGCTTCACTTAGTGAAAATTATAATCTGTTTCTGGGGAAACTCGCAGTCTATCCTTCTAATGTCGACTAACTTGCTACCGTTAGCTGATATGGGCATCCTTCTCACCGTTAGCTAACTTTAGGGCCTTGTTGGTTTGGGAGCCTATTTCAGCTAACGTTAGCGCCTTGAGCTGCTAGCTGTGCATGTTTTAACGTTCTTATTTATAACTGTTGCAAGCAAGTTAAAGCTATAAAATCAATTATGGGCATTTAGCTAGCAGTAGTTAATTGTTAGTTAACAGCTGGGTATGTAGTTAACTAGTCAACAACTTAGTTCGCAACTAACAATGAATTAGCCAGCCAGCCATAAAGGCAGTGAACCCTTTTTTATTTTTAGCATTCATTACAAATAAGTGGGATTTAATTGAGATACGCCTGTGCACAAGACTTAGTTATTTAAAATGTATGTAAATGTCTGTCATAACTGAAGTTGTCTAGCTTGCAATGTGATAATTTGTTATTAGCTATATTAAAGCCCATCTGGCTAAATTAAATAATGTACCTCCCTGGCTGGCCAACTCTATCATCCTTTTATGTTTAAACTTTTCAGGACATCCAGTCTCCCACGATGGACTCAGACATACTGAATATAGAGGAGATAGTGATGGGGAAGGGTCCACCAGATCCCCCTGCAGAACTGACCACTGAGAAACCAGCAGAACCCTACAAACCCATCTCCTCCTTCAAAGCACCGCCTCCACCCACCATTCAACCATGTGAGTTGGGTGGCAGTTATTTATTTTTGTTGAAATTGTATTTTTATTGCAGAAAAAAACATTATACATACAGTGAGGGGGGGGGGGGAGTATTTGATCCCCTGCTGATTTTGTACGTTTGCCCACTGACAAAGAAATGATCAGTCTTTAATTTTAATGGTAGGTTTATTTGAACAGTGAGAGAGAATTACAACAAGAAAATCCAGAAAACCGCATGTCAAAAATTTTATACATTGATTTGCATTTTAATGAGGGAAGTAAGTATTTGACCCCTCATTAGTACTTGGTGGCAAAACCCTTGTTGGCAATCAGAGGTCAGACATTTCTTGTAGTTGGCCACCAGGTTTGCACACATCTCAGGAGGGATTTTGTACCACTCCTCTTTGCAGATCTTCTCCAAGTCATTAAGGTTTCGAGGCTGACGTTTGGCAACTCGAACCTTTAGCTCCCTCCACAGATTTTCTATGGGGTTAAGGTCTGGAGACTGGCTAGGCCACTCCAGGACCTTAATGTGCTTCTTCTTGAGCCACTCCTTTGTTGCCTTGGCTGTGTGTTTTGGGTCATTGTCATGCTGGAATACCCATCCACGACCCAATTTCAATGCCCTGGCTGAGGGAAGGAGGTTCTCACCCAAGATTTGACGATACATGGCCCCATCCATCGTCCCTTTGATGCGGTGAAGTTGTCCTGTCCCCTTAGCAGAAAAACACCCCCAAAGCATAACGTTTCCACCTCCATGTTTGACGGTGAGGATGGTGTTCTTGGGGTCATAGGCAGCATTCCTCCTCCAAACACGGCGAGTTGAGTTGATGCCAAAGAGCTCCATTTTGGTCTCATCTGACCACAACACTTTCACCCAGTTGTCCTCTGAATCATTCAGATGTTCATTGGCAAACTTCAGACGGGCATGTATATGTGCTTTCTTGAGCAGGGGGACCTTGCGGGCGCTGCAGGATTTCAGTCCTTCACGGCGTAGTGTGTTACCAATTGTTTTCTTGGTGACTATGGTCCCAGCTGCCTTGAGATCATTGACAAGATCCTCCCGTGTAGTTCTGGGCTGATTCCTCACCGTTCTCATGATCATTGCAACTCCACGAGGTGAGATCTTGCATGGAGCCCCAGGCCGAGGGAGATTGACAGTTCTTTTGTGTTTCTTCCATTTGCGAATAATCGCACGAACTGTGGTCACCTTCTCACCAAGTTGCTTGGCGACGGTCTTGTAGCCCATTCCAGCCTTGTGTAGGTCTACAATCTTGTCCCTGACATCCTTGGAGAGCTCTTTGGTCTTGGCCATGGTGGAGAGTTTGGAATCTGATTGATTGCTTCTGTGGACAAATGTCTTTTATACAGGTAACAAGCTGTTGTTAGGAGCACTCACTTTAAGAGTGTGCTCCCAATCTCAGCTCGTTACCTGTATAAAAGACACCTGGGAGCCAGAAATCTTTCTGATTAAGAGGGGGTCAAATACTTATTTCCCTCATTAAAATGCAAATAAATGTATAACATTTTTGACATGCGTTTTTCTGGATTTTTGTTATTCTGTCTCTCACTGTTCAAATAAACCTACCATTAAAATTATAGACTGATCATTTCTTTGTCAGTGGGCAAATGTACAAAATAAGCAGGGGATCAAATACTTTTTTTCCTCACTGTACAAGAAGTATACAAACAGACAATGTTAACATATGCTATGGGGTACAATAAATTACTTATTATACAAAGACCTTAAAAGATGCACACATATTGGGTGTCAGTTACTCTACTGTTTGAAGTTTTTGTAATGACTCACAGATAGGGCTGTTACGGTGACCGTATTACCGCCACACCGGCAGTCACGAGTCATGGCTGCAGTCAAATTCCATGTGACCATTTAGTCACGGCAATTGGGCTTCTCCAAGCTCTGATGCTGCTGATGGTTATTAGTAACCAACCAAACTGGCTAACTGCATGGTACTCAGCACGCAATTGTCCCTCTTATCACTCTGACATCCATGAAAATGAAACATGGGAAAAACATCCTCCATTTGCTCTTTAAGTACATAGATGTGTTTTTTTCCCCTGCTGCGTCTGTTTTGAGACAGGTAATGGTCTGTTCTAAATCAAAACAAATTTCACATATTATTTAGTATATGCGAAGACAAGATTAAATCAAGAATTGTGTGATGGGTGGAACATTTGCGCTTATAGCCTACTGCCATGTGCGCATTGCTGTGCTCATAATGTGAAGAAATAGCCTAATAGTTTAGCAACATTTTACACTGTTCTCATCTCTTGCGTCAGGCTTATTGCTTGAAACAGGTTTTTTGATGCTAGTGGTTGTATTAATTTGGGATCTATTGCATCCCACAGCTGTCCCAGACTGTTAGGAATATGTATTTCTCGCACAGAATAGAATAGGTCAACTTTTGTATTATGGGCGATAGTCGGTTGACATAGGCTAGTGCGTTTGCTGTTCGTTAGGCCTACTCATCTTGTTGGCTGACGAAAAGTAAATTTGGACACTTCTTCCAATATCTTCAATATGCACTTCCGAACTGGATATGGACACGCACAGTTGCCTGTGAGAAAGACCTGATCACGTGATGGAGAGCGAGTGAGAGGTGCTTCGACACACAGCCGGCAGAAGGGAATTATAATTATTATATTCAGCCCAAGGGCACAAAGGCCACTGGCTGCAAAAGGCATGGATTATTTTAGGGGGCATTACGGCCACACATGATGCAGCCGGGAATTTCGAGGCATTATCAAGTGCTTGTCAAATTGTGAATGAGGGACTGATGAAGTGTGTACAGCCTTGCCAGAAAAACTAAGCAGAGCTCATGCCTTTCATGCAACTTAAAAAAAAAAAAAATCTTTAGTTGCATTATGCAGCCAAGAATGTATTAAAAATCAAAACACAACCCAACATTTGTCGCAACTAAAGTTACATTACTCTAAATTAATCATATAGGAGTGCCTGTTTTTTTTGTTGTTAACCGTTCGACACAGCATAGCCGCATGTGCGCAATCTCTCAAATAATTTGGAGTAAAAATCCTTTCAATTTTGTTGAGCTATTTTCAATTGTATTCTGAATACTATAAAATAATGCCATGGAATTCTAAGAAAATCTTTTCTCCCAAATGATCTAGTGTAGCCCACGGCCATATGGCATAGCCAGATCAGGGCCTAACATAAGGACAACTCTGAGTATGATTTTCTGTTCTTCTGAACTAGACTACATTCTCTTCATGTTTCTTTAGACCTGTCTAAAATAAGTCATGGTTTTGTGATATTACATGGATTTGTTAGACTTTTTAAAAATACTTTTTTTATGTAGTTGTTCCAAAGGTCTGCATCAGTGGCTTGTAGGAGATGCTAAATGTGTGTGTTAATTAACAGTCAATTACTGAGATCTTCAGTTATTTGCTTGCTAATCACCGTTTGACAAAATGTAATGACCGTCACAGCCCTACACATAGACAAATACAGGTTTTCTTTGGGTTGAATGAAATCAATCTGGTAGTTAGGGAAGGCAATGCATCGTCAGCTGTCATATCGCTGACCTCCTCTTCTCACAGACCAGCATGAGAACCTGCAGTGTTTCCAGTGCTTCATCACCTTCTGTAACTCCAAAGCCAAGGAGAGGCACATGAAGAAGAGCCATCGTGAGGAGTACAAGCAGCAGCTCCAGCAGGTATGCTACTATACAACCTGCCTAACAATCAAAACACTTTCTAGAAGGTATTACCTACTGAAGCGCTGTTTTTACCTTAGAATGTTTTCTGTCATATCATAAGCTTCAGACCAACATACAGTTGAAGTCGAAGTTTACATACACTTATGTTGGAGTCATTAAAAATTGTTTTTCAACCACTCCACAAATGTCTTGTTAACCAACTATAGTATTGGCAAGTCGGTTAGGACTTCTACTTTGTGCATGACACAAGTATTTTTTCCAACAATTGTTTACAGACACAGTGAATTCTAAGTGAAATAATCTATCACAATTCCAGTGGGTCAGAAGTTTACATACACTAAGTTGACTGTGCCTTTAAACAACTTTGAAAAGGATGTCATGGCTTTAGAAGCTTCTGATAGGCTAATTGACATCATTTGAGTCAATTGGAGGTGTACCTGTGGATGTATTTCAAGGCCTACCTTCAAACTCAGTGCCTTTTTGCTTGACAATATTGGAAAATCAAGAGAAATCAGCCAGACCTCAGGGGAAAACAATTGTAGACCTCCAAGTCTGGTTCATCCTTGGGAGCAATTTCTAAATGCCTGAAGGTACCACATTAGTAGGCAATAGTACAAACAATAGTAGGCAATTATAAACACCATGGGACCACGCAGCCGTCATACCGCTCAGGAAGGAGACGTATTCTGTCTCCTAGAGATGAACGTACTTTGGTGCGAAAAGTGCAAATCAATCCCAGAACAACAGCAAAGGACCCTGTGAAGATGCTGGAGGAAACGGGTACAAAGTATCTATATCCACAGTAAAACGAGTCCTATATCGACATAACCTGAAAGGCTGCTCAGCAAGGAAGCCACTGCTCCAAAACCACCATAAAAAAGCCAGACTACGGTTTGCAACTGCACATGGGGACAAAGATTGTACTTTTTGGAGAAATGTCCTCTGGTCTGATGAAACAAAAATAGAACTGTTTGGCCATAATGAACCTCGTTATGTTTGGAGGAAAAAGGAAGAGGCTTGCAAGCCGAAGAACACCACCCTAACCGTGAAGCATGGGGGGTGGCAGCATCATGTTGTGGGGGTGAAATGAAACGTTTGACCCAAGTTAAACAATTTAAAGGCAGTGCTAACAAATACTAATTGAGTGTATGTAATCTTCTGACCCACTGGGAATGTGATGAAAGAAATAAAAGCTGAAATAAATCATTCTCTCTACTATTATTCTGACATTTCATTCTTAAAATAAAGTGGGGATCCTAACTGACCTAAGACAGGGAATTTTTACTAGGATTAAATGTCAGGAATTGTGAAAATGTTGTTTAAATGTATTTGGCAAAGGTGTATGTAAACTTCCGACTTCAACTGTAAATGCTTATTTCCATACTAGACCAGTAGGAATGTGCGGTGCCCCCCTCCCCAATTTAGCAAACGCATATCATAATTTATGCACGTCTGTATTTTCTTCCCAGGGAGATACTCTGTTCACCTGCTATGTGTGTGACCGTACCTTTCCATCCTCGGAGGAGCTGACCCAGCACCAGGGCTCACACAACAAGGAGGACAAGCCCTTCAAGTGTCCCCACTGCCAGGAGAGCTTCCGTACCTTCTCTGAGGTGAGTGCAGAAGAGGGACACAGGTTCTGAACCAATATATGTTTAGTGTAACACTGCTTGAACAGTTTGAAATAAACTAGTAAAGTGTCAGACTCAAGGTCTCGACATAAATAAATTATTGTCAGATACACCGGATAGGTGCAGTGAAATGTGTTGATTTACAGGGTCAGCTATAGTACGGAGCCCCTGGAGAAATAAGGGTTAAGTGCCTTGCTCAAGGGCACATCGACAGTTTTCACCTTGTCTGCTCGGGTATTCGAAACACAAACCTTTTACTTACTAACAGAACACTAACCGCTAGGCTACCTGCCACCCAGGCTACATTAACGCTTGCCCAGGGCAATAAAACATTTTCAAGCAAGGAGATTATAGATTGAAATTGAACAAGTAAATAAATCACTATGAAACAATTAGGCTACTCTGATCAGAATTGGATATAATTGTCCTCCGGATGTGATGTGGTGTTCACTGTCCTCCCAATCTATGCCGAGTGCATCGGAGTATAATTATTGTAGTCCTGTGTTGCTGGGCATGAGGGGTCTTTCAATCATGCAGTCGCGAGATGTGATTTTATCAAAGTGCACATTTGTTGATATTCATTGCTAGTTAGTGAGTTATTTGCCCAGTTAGGGCAAATTTTTGGTCAGAAATGAAAATCTTGGAAAGGTCATGGTGTGTACATCGCCTGCGTGTGTGTCAGTGGGCTGTTGTCATAGAGGGAGAGAGAGAGAGAGAGACGTTTGCGCAGCAGGTAAAATAATAACAGACTAACTAATTGCCAATTCAAAACATTGTGTACTATGGCTGATTCTCGCTAACTATTTAGCTATTAGCATGTATTAATGTTTGATGTCCTAAAATAACTTTCCACTGGCACTCGTGTATAACCGTAAATGGCCGACAGTTCGGTTGATACGGGTGCGCATTTGATGAAACCAATGCTGCCTACTCCATTTGTAATACCGTCTCTCGAGTTCAAATTTGGCTAGGATTCTCTATTCAATGCTGGCCATGAAATTCTGACAAAGTAATAAAAATAAGTTATTGACTAGTAACCCCAATGCTGTCAACATTTCCCCAAACACTGAATATTTTAACCTTACAAATAGTTAAACATCTTAGTTAACTACCTCTCCCACCTTAGCCATTTGATCCCCGGTACATTGAGGGAGGGAATTATTTTGTAAAGATATCAAAAAGTATTTGGTTGTAATTGTAACGTTGCAGGGTGGCCAATTATCCTCCTGGAGAGCTACTTGGGAGTGCATGCTTTTGTTCCAGCCCTGCTTGAACACGCCACATTGTAAAACATCAGCTACTCAGCAGGACCTTGACTCTGGTGTGTTTGACCAGGGTTGGATCAAAAGCCTGCACACCCAGTAGCTCTCTAGATGGAGGGTTGACGGACCATATTTTATACAGTAGCCTTTTATATCAGTGCAGTATTTTACTTTGTGGGGGGTTTATGTGCCTTGCTCAAGGCCACTAGGAGGAGATGTAGTACATGGGATCGGAGACCAGCGGCCTTCTATTGTCAATACCAGCGTTGATAATTAATGTTATTTTGTGAAGTGGTTCCTTGCATCACTCAACACAGTTTTCAGTCACCTTTTTAGCCCATGGTGTTACAGATTTTAGCCCATGGTGTTACAGATTTTTTTTGCGACTTGAGCTTTCAGACAAGTAAAACCACAGTCCTGCTTGTGGCTAGAACAGTTAATGTCAATCACTGGACTCTTCCCTCAGCCTTGACTCACATTTCCGTTCTGTTCATTCTCTGTTCCCCCTCAGCTGACGACCCACAGGAGACAGGTCTGTCCAGAGAGGCAATTTGTGTGTAAGGACTGCAGTGAGACCTTCCGCAGCCCTGCCCTCCTTCGTACCCACCGCCTGGCCCAGCACCCCCGTCCAGAGGCAGAGGTGGATGAGCCAGATGATCCTACCAAGACCCACCGCTGTGGAAAGTGCAACCGGGGCTTCGAGACCGAGTCTGAGCTAATAATGCACCAGGAGAACCACGCCGGTGACCAGCACTGCAACGGCAGCGCTTCGCCTGCCAAGAAGCGTGGACGGCCCTTTAAAGCAGAGGATGCAACGGTCGGAGAGAAGAAAGGGAAGAGGAGAAAGAAGAAGGAAGAGGGCACAGAGGAGGCGGAGACTGGAAACAATGCAGAGGAGGCTGCAGCAGCTCCGGCTGAGACCAAGGGGAAAGCGGCAGCAGCAGGGGGTGGCAGGCGGGGCCGTCCTAAAGCAGCAGCAGGCGAGGAGGCCAGAGAAGATGACAGTGAAGCCCCAGCAGAGGAGAAGAAACCCAAAGTGGCTCCCACTCCGCCCAAGCAACACCCCTGCCCTGAGTGTGAGCTCACGTTCCCTGCCCTGGCCCAGCTCCGCGCCCACAAGAAGGAAAAGCACACTCCACGTAAGGCCCACCCCTGCGAGGAGTGTGAGGAGAGCTTTGCCCGTCCCGAGCAGCTAGAAGCCCACAAGAACCGGGCACACACCAAGGGGCGTTACGCCTGCCCTACCTGTGGCAAGAGCTTTGGCCGAGAGAGCAACCTGAAGGGCCACCAGCAGAGCAGCCACCCAGAGGAGGAAGAGGAGGAGGAGAAGCAAGAGGCGGCGGGCCGCAGCAAGAGATAATTCAGAATGGGGAAGGGGGGTTTTCTGTAAAGTGATTGGGGAGGGGGACGAAGTATCAGAGGGGTTTTAAAGAATTAGAATTTGGTTTGAGGTTGGGTGTGAAATTTAGATCATAAGTTTGAGGTGTTTTTAGAATGTGAGGAATTTCTTGCAGGATTTTTAACAGGTGACCTGAGGCGTCCCACTGATTGTTCAGCATTTGCCATTTTTGGATTGTGTTAGGATGTTCAAGGCACACATCACACTTGGAGTGACTGACTTACTAACCAAAAGATGTAAGCTTTTGTTAAACCCATCTGTTTCTTATCTGGACTAAGAACGACAATAATTAGTTTCGGGCATCGTGTTTGTTCCCTCTGTTTTGATTATCTTTAAATCATGATCATGAGAATTGAGTTACTGTTTTTACATTGTTTTTAGAGCTGTATGTAAAATGGCTTTCATGCTGTCTGACATGGAGCTTTTCTTGTTTGTTTTATGATTTTTATATTGCTAAGTATGTTTTCTGTAGTAGAAGATGAAATGCAACCACCGTGCATTTTATAAAACCTGTTGGATATTTACTTTTTGAAAGAGGTTCTTGTGATAAGTGAACCATGGATTGTAATGTTTGGGAGTTACATAACGTCTCTTAGAAATTGCATCTATTTATGTACGGTTTCTGGTTCATGTAGTGGTGCATTGTAATGCCAAACTTTCAATTATGATTAACTTCTAAATTGTACTGCTATTGTTAAATGCGCAGGGTATAAAAAATATCAGTGTATTTATCCTCTTAAGTTCATTTGGTTTAGGCCCAATGGTTCTTCTTTGGTGTCATGCATGGATTTTAACATAATGTCATCCTAAACAATGGTAGTAATGAAGACTAATAGTCAATGACTCGAATTAGGATAATCCGGCCACCAGCTACACCTTGTCACCTGTATTTCTGATTTGTTATACTTAATTTAAATGTCATAAATATTCTAATGACCTTTACATAAATTATTTGGTTTAAGGTTGACATGATGACGAAATGACCAGAGGCCTGAATGGACGTTTTCTTGTTTTCATTGTTCTCCCCATGTAACATGCCTGGACACTGCCAATATGTAATAAAGGTGCCCCAAGGGCTGCTACAGAATGATACAATTGTCTGTTTGCCTTTCAATGTGTCCTTCATTACCCCCATTTTTTTATTAATTTGTGCGTTGTGACGTCACCAGCTATTGCCTAGCAGCTGTAACTACAGACAGACGATTATCAATTAAATTCGGGAATTAAAACTTTCTTAAAGGCAGTAAGTAGGCCCTAAAAAATCACTGACCGTAGGTCAACCAACGGGCGAACAATCTTTCTGCGGACAATCCCAAACGTAGCGCAGGTAATTGAATAAGTGGACAGGCTATTTGTAGAGTATGATAGATAAACGAAATAACTGAATCTAAATGAAATTAGGTTTTTGCCGTCGCGCAAGAAGTAATTAAAACGACAGCAGATGCCCTGTACCGATAGCAAGATAAACATAATTTAGTTTACTACGCCCTCTGCTGTTTAAAAGAAAGTATTGCGTTTCTAAAATAGTCACCTTTGAGTTGCTTTTTTGCGTAATCAAAATGGATCTAAGCTTAAAGTATCTTGTGAGCTTGCTGATTTGTAAAACAGTTTCCTACACACATAGTTAGTCTTTATTATATTGGAACCATTCTTTTTTTATAGAGCCATCTAGCTATTAAAAATAAATGTAAACCTATAATTTATTGAACTTATCCAATTGATCTCACCTGATTCATTTGGTCCCCTGTTTCACGTGTTCTTAATCACCCAGCTTCAATAGCATATTCGACCTGAGGGTGGATACATTTAGAGATGCCACCAAAAAACAGAGGGAGACCTGGGTTTGACCTTACAGGTATTTTGCATCTTTATTGCACTGCTCTGTCTTCCTTTTATGCCAGGGACTTGCACATCATTTTATGAATGCCCACTATGACTATGAAAGTTTTGTTTTGCTGATTTGATGTCCTTGTCATATATAATTTGTTCTGCCTACCAGGAAATCCCACTGCTCCACAATCCTCTGCATCTCCTGAGGAGGAAGAGCCATTGGACCTGAGTCCAAAGAAGATCTACTGCCGTAACTGTGGCTGGAGAGATTCCCTTAGAAATTCATCCTTCTGTGTCCAGTGCCTTGTGGTCCTTAGGGATCCTGTTCTGAACCTCTCCATTGACATGAAACCAAACCTGAGTCAGACGACTGCTAAGCCCACCTGGGATATTCCACCTCAGCTCCCCTCTCCTGATGCCATAGATCTGGGCATCTCCTCGTTCTCCTTTCCACCATCCCTGGAGGCAAGCCAGAGTGTCTTCCAGACCCCTGAGCCTGATGTGGTGTCCCTGGGTCCCTTGCTGTGCCGATTCTGCCAAGAAACGTTTGCTCTGCCTATTCTTCTGCACCATCATGTCAAGGAAAGGCACCTTCATCCATGCAACATGTGTTGCCGCATATTCAAGAATGACATGCTCCTCATCAGACACCAGGTCAACATGCACAGCTTAGTGCTGCCTTGCCGTCCTCGACCTGCCTTCTCCAAACGTGGCCCAGGCCGGCCTAAAGGCGTTGCTCATATGCTGCTGAAACCCTACACCCGCCCCAAACCTACTCATGTCTGCCAGGCCTGCTCTCGAGAGTTCTGGTCACCTGGCGTGCTCCACAAACACAAGTGCAACCCTCGGCTGGTCCAGTGTACCACCTGTGGGGGCTATTTCGGCAGCCATAATTTGTTCTGCAAGCACAAAAGCCAGAACCTCTGCAGCAATTCCTGGAGGGCCATAGGGAAGGCAATGGCTCAGGCAGCATATGCAGCAGCTCAGGCAGCGCACAGAGCAAACTCAACAAACCCACAGAGGGAGAGGTCAGGTGCCACATTCCAGATCTTGGAGATAAACTTCACCACTCCTCATCATCACAGTGACTCTTCATTACACTCCAGCAATGAGGAGGAGGAGCTGCAGAGTATGGATCGTTCAGGCGCAGAATCCCCTTCTGCATAGTCTTGTCAGGACTGCATATCATAATCTTAACTTTTTTTATTGCAGCATTTTGTTCAGAAAACAGGAGGCACATACTGTTTTTAAAAGATGTTGAGAATATGTGAAATCATAATTTTATAGACGCATCCCAAAAAATAATAAAAAATATGTTCTGCCATTAAATATCCCCCTTGTAGTTTTATGCATTTTCACACTCAGTGCAAAGTTCCATTCACAGGTCAGGCAGGTAGCCTAGTGGTTAAGAGTGTTGTCCAGTAACTGAAAGTTTGTTGGTTCGAATCCTGAGCCCACTAGGTGAAAAATCTGCCAATGTGCTATTGAGCAAGGCCCTTAACCCCAATTTCTCCTGTAAGTCGCTCTGGATAAGAGCCTCTTCTTAGAGTCAAATATTATTTGTTATTGTAATACCCCTCCACGACAATAGGTGTCATTAAGTGTGTAAAGTGCCGGATGTTTTTGTCCCACTGTTGTTGTAGAAGACGGAAGCAGATTGGTCGCGGTTTGTGAGTGATTCAATTACAACAAATTGTGTGTTACAAAATAAATTAAACATACGTTTTAACCAGTATTTAGGCTAGATAGTAACATTGTGCAACAAGCGTTATACAGTATCACAGATCAGTCACATAAGATAGTGTCTGGATATTTTTCGGACAGTGAAGAGCGCATGCCTCCACGGCCACAAGGTGTTTCTGTCCAGGTGGAGCATCTGAAAATTAGCCATCTTCACTGTTGCAATCTAAACTGAGGTGATCTGCGGAAGTCCATACGTCGTCATAATTTACCTGCTTATTCTGTCAATAGTTATAGTAGTTAGGTAGTTTTTATTGACGTGGGGCATTGTTGCGCTTATGATTTTAATTAGGCTGGCTAAGTAACTAGCTACCGTTAGCTAGCTACAATTCAAAGTTAATATGGTGAATGTTGCCGTCACAGTCAGTGCGTTCATGTATTCAGCTCGCTCACTGCACTTGCTTGAATATGGCTAGTTACTTTTTCTATATTTCAGAATCAGTGTCAAACATACATTGTCTTAGCTGTTTTCTGCCAACTTTAGCATAAAAGCATTCAACATTTTGTTTTGTAATGGCAGTTACTTTTAGTGACATTGGAATTAATTGTATTATGGTCTGGTCTTACTGTACATAATTCTGATGGCTTTTGTCCTGATCCTGGAATGGTGGCATTAGAGAATTATATCAATGGATTGTATTTGTCTCACAGGTACCATGTCAGATTTCACCATCGATATCCAGCTGACAGAACTAGGGTTCCCAGACATCTTGCAGCCCAGAGAAACAACCTGTGTGAAGGAGACACCATCGCCTTCGGCCTCTAACAATATCTCCCCTGGAACCCTGGCCAACCTCCAAACACCCAGTTCCTCGCCGCCGCCTCCTGCTGCACTCACCCCCACAGCTGTGGACCCAGAACTGGTCGGTGTAGATCAGCTGGTTTCTGTAGCCTCACAGACTGCTTCTACAGTTCAGCAGGTTGCCTCACAGACTGGCCCTCACATTACAGTAACCCCAAATCCCTCTGGGCCCCCAGAGACACTGACAATACTCTGCCCGCCCCCTCCTTCTACACACAAACCGGTGGCAGTGCCACACACTTCACGGCCTGTTAGTCCCGTATTGCTACCCAAGAGTTTAGTAAGTGGTCAAAGCACTAGCCTTCACCAAAACTCCAAAATAACTAAAACTGTCCTGATATCTGTGTCTCGTGTTGGAGCAGGTACTGTGTTGACTACTGTACCAGCTACTTTCACTCCCCCTGTTGAACACTTAAGAACCGTTAAGAATGATTCCGAGCTGCCACTGGCAGACCAGACTGCAATGTTTCAGACCACTCCAAAACCTGTAAACACAGGGAAGCTAGGAAGGGCGGTCGCTGATAAAGCTGAGGAAGAAGAACCAGGAGAAAAAATTGGAGGAGGGAAAGGTGTTTTCGATGATGGGAAAGTGCAAGGACCGAAAGAGAAAGAAGCAGAAGTTGCAAAAAGTTTAGAGGAGGATTCTGAGGAAACAGATGACAGTGAGGTTTCTGAGAATGAGGATGATGACGAAGAGGAAGAGGAGGATGAGGAACTGGACCCAGGTAGGCTACAGCTCTCAAATCATAATACCTTATTGTCAAACAATTTTTTTTTGACTTATTGTCAAACCATTTTTTTTTGTTGTTGCTTAAAACAGTTAAGTTCACATATGATAAAGTACACGTCTATGCTTATTTCCTATTCATGTTGTTTGTTAAAGCACCCATACAGTCATTCTGATTCCATTGTAAAATAGCCTTTTGAGTGACTAAAACATCAACTGTAATATTTTTCCCCTGATTAAAAGTGCTAAAAATTTGTCAAACTACCAGGAAGTCTGAAAAGGCAGACTGAGTGGGCGGGGAGCTAGTAGGCTGAGTGGGCGGGGAGCTAGTAGGCTGAGTGGGTGAGGAGCTCACCTTGAGTGAAGTTTTTTTCAAACATGTCAAGCAACATGGTTGCAGTGAGATTATCTCAAGCAAATTTGCTGATGCAAAAAGCAACTAAAACAACATTGAAATTGCATGCAACATTCAATTCCGTCATACATCACATAATGGTTTCACACAAAAAAAATGTATGCAACTGTTTGGTTATGTAACAGCATACATATAGAAAAAATATTGGCTGTATAATTTAGCAAGCTAGCCCAAAAGGAATTGTCAGCACTGCTTATCAGATGAGCTAGCTAGTTCTTCTTGGACAATTTCAGTTTCAATTTCAGTTCACTTTACAGGGGGAGGTCTGGGTACTTTTCATTACATATAGTACTTTCAGAAAGTATTCATACCCCTTGACTTTTTCCACATTTTGTTGTGTTGCAAAGTGGGATTAAAATGGATTTCATTGTCATTTTTTGTCAACAATCTACACAAAAAATGTTTGATGGAAAATAAAACACTATCTTGATTAGATAAGTATTCAACCCCCTGAGTCAATACATGTTAGTCACTTTTGGCAGGGATTAAAGAGCTTTGTCTCTAAGAGCATTGCACACCTGGATTGTACAATATTTGCCCATTTATTCTTAAAAAAATATTCTGTGTCAAATTGGTTGTTGATCATTGCTAGACAGCCATTTTCAAGTCTTGCCATTGATTTTCAATGCGGTTTTAAGTCAAAACTGTAACTAGGCCACCCATGTTGTTTTGGTAAGCAACTCGTGTGTATTTGGCCTTGAGTTTTAGGTAATTGTTCAACTGGAGGATGAATTTGTCTTCCAGTATCTGTTGGAAAGCAAACTGAACCAAGTATTCCTCTAGGATTTTGCCTGTGCTTAGCTCTATTCCGTTTCTTTTTATCTTAAAAAAAACCCTGTCCCAGTCCTTGCCGATGACAAGCATACCCATAACATGATGCAGCCACTACCATGCTTGAAAATGTGAAGAGCGGTACTCAGTGATGTGTTGTGTTGGATTTTCCCCAAACATAACGCTTAGTATTGAGGTAAAAAAAATAAACATTTCTTAGTCAAATTTTTTGCAGTATTACTTAAGTGCCTTATTGCAAACAGGAAGCCTGTATTCTGTACAGGCTTCGTTCTTTTCACTGTCATTTATCAAATCAAATTTTATTAGTCACATGCGCCGAATACAGTGAAACACTTATTTACGAGCCCCTAACCATCAATGCAGTTTTAAAAAATACGGATAAGAAATAAAAGTAACAAGTAATTAAAGAGCAGCAGTAAAATAACAATAGTGAGACTATATACTGTACAGGGGGGTACTGGTACAATGTGCGGGAGCACCGGTTAGTTGAGGTAATATGTACAGTCGTGGCCAAAAGTTTTGAGAATGACACATATATTAATTTCCACAAAGTTTGCTGCTTCAGTGTCTTTAGATATTTTTGTCAGATGTTACTATGGAATACTGAAGTATAATTACAAGCATTTCATAAGTGTCAAAGACTTCTATTGACAATTACATGAACTTGATGCAAAGAGTAAATATTTGCAGTGTTGAGCCTTCTTTTTCAAGACCTCTGCAATCCACCCTAGCATGCTGTCAATTAACTTATGGGCCACATCCTGACTGATGTCAGCCCATTCTTGCATAATCAATGCTTGGAGTTTGTCAGAATTTGTGAGTTTTTGTTTGTCCCCCCGCCTCTTGAGGATTGACCACAAGTTCTCAATGGGATTAAGGGCTGGGGAGTTTCCTGGCCATGGACCCAAAATATTGATGTTTTGTTCCCGAGCCACTTAGTTATCACTTTTGCCTTATGGCAAGGTGCTCCATCATGCTGGAAAAGGCATTGTTCGTCACCAAACTGTTCCTGGATGGTTGGGAGAAATTGCTCTCGGAGAATGTGTTGGTACCATTCTTCATTTATGGCTGTGTTCTTAGACAAAATTGTGAGTGAGCCCACTCCCTTGGCTGAGAAGCAACCCCACACATGAATGGTCTCAGGATGCTTTACTGTTGGCATGACACAGGACTGATGGTAGCGCTCACCTTGTCTTCTCCGGACAAGCTTTTTTCCGGATGCCCCAAACAATCAGAAAGGGGATTCATCAGAGAAAATGACTTTACCCCAGTCCTCAGCAGTCCAATCCCTGTACCTTTTGCAGAATATCAGTCTGTCCCTAATGTTTTTCCTGAAGAGAATTGGCTTCTTTGCTGCCCTTCTTGACACCAGGCCATCCTCCAAAAGTCTTCGCCTCACTGTGCGTGCAGATGCACTCACACCTGCCTGCTGCCATTCCTGATAAAGCTCTGTACTGGCGGTGCCCCGATCCCGCAGCTGAATCAACTTTAGGAGACGGTCCTGGCGCTTGCTGGACTTTCTTGGGTGCCCTGAAGCCTTCTTCATAACAATTGAACCGCTCTCCTTGAAGTTCTCGATGATCTGAGAAATGGTTGATTTAGGTGCAATCTTACTGGCTGCAATATCCTTGCCTGTGAAGCCCTTTTTGTGCAAAGCAATGATGACAGCACGTGTTTCCTTGCAGGTAACCATGGCTGACAGAGGAAGAACAAAGATTCCAAGCACCACCCTCCTTTTGAAGCTTCCAGTCTGTTATTCGAACTCAATCAGCATGACAGAGTGATCTCCAGCCTTGTCCTCGTCAACACTCACACCTGTGTTAACGAGAGAATCACTGACATGATGTCAGCTGGTCCTTTTGTGGCAGGGCTGAAATGCAGTGGAAATGTTTTTTTGGGGGGATTCAGTTCATTTTTATGGCAAAGAGGGACTTTGCAATTAATTGCAATTCATCTGATCACTCTTCATAACATTCTGGAGTATATGCAAATTGCCATCATACAAACTGAGGGAGCAGACTTTGTGAAAATTAATATTTGTGTCATTCTCAAAAATTTTGGCCACGACTGTACATGTAGGTAGAGTTACTATGCATAGATAATGACAATAGAGTAGCAGCAGTGTAAAAGAGAGGAGGGGGGAACAATGCAAAAGTCTGGGTAGCCATTTGACTAGATGTTCAGAAGTCCTTATGGCTTGTGGGTAGAAGCTGTTTAGAAGCCTCTTGAACCTAGACTTGGTGCTCCGGTACTGCTTGCCGTGCGGTAGCAGAGAAAAGAGTCTATGACTAGGGTGGCTGGAGTCTTTTACAATTTTTAGTGTTTTCCTCTGACACCACCTGGTATAGAAGTCCTGGATAGCAGGAAGCTTGGCCCCAGTGATGTACTGGACCGTTCGCACTACCCTCTGTAGTGCCTTGCTGTCAGAGGTCTAGCAGTTGCCATACCAGGCAGTGATGCAACCAGTCAGGATTCTCTCGATGGTGCAGCTGTAGAACCTTTTGAGGATCTGAGGACCCATGCCAAATCTTTTCAGTCTCCTGAGGGGGAATAGGTTTTGTCGTGCCCGCTTCACGACTGTCTTAGTGTGCTTGGACCATGTTAGCTTGTTAGTGATGTGGACAACAAATAGCTTGATGCTCTCAACCTGCTCCACTGCAGCCCCGTTGATGAGAATGGGGGCATGCTCGGTCCTCTTTTTCCTGTAGTCCACCATCATCTCTTTTGTCTTGATCATGTTGAGGGAGAGGCTGTTGTCCTGGCACCACACGGCCAGGTCTCTGACCTCCTCCCTATAGGCTGTCTCATTGTTGTCGGCGAGACAGCCTATAGGTCAGGCCTACCACTGTTGTGTCATTGGCAAACTTAATGATGGTGTTGGAGTCGTGCCTGGCTGTGCAGTCATGAGTGAACAGGGAGTACAGCAGGGGGCTGAGCAAGCACCCCTGAGGGGCTCCTGTGTTGAGGATCAGTGTGGCGGATGTGTTGTTACCTACCCCTACCACCTGGGGGCGGACCGTCAGGAAGTCCAGTATCTAGTTGCAGAGGGAAGTGTTTTGTCCCATGGTCCTTAGCTTATTGATTAGCTTTGAGGGCACTATGGTGTTGAACGCTGTCTGTAGTCAATTAATAGCATTCTCACATAGGTGTTCCTTTTGTCCAGGTGGGAAAGGGCAGTGTGGAGTGCAATAGAAATTGCATTATCTGTGGATCTGTTGGGGCGGTATGCAAATTGCAGTGGGTCTAGGGTTTCTGGGATAATGGTGTTGTGAGCCATGACCAGCCTTTCAAAGCACTTTATGGCTACAGATGTGAGTGCTACGGGTCGGTAGTAATTTAGACAGGTTACCTTAGTGTTCTTGGGCACAGGCACTATGGTGGTCTGCTTAAAACATGTTGGTGTTACAGACTCAGACAGGGAGAGGTTGAAAATGTCAGTGAAGACACTTGCCAGTTGGTCAGCACATGCTCGCAGTACATGTCCTAGTAATCCATCTGGCCCTGCGGCCTTGTGAATGTTGACCTGTTTAGAGGTCTTACTCACATCGGCTGCAGAGAGTGTGATCACACAGTCTTCTGGAACAGCTGGTGCTCTCATGCATGTTTCTGTGTTATTTGCCTCGAAGCGAGCTTAGAAATAGTTTAGCTCATCTGGTAGGCTCGTGTCACTGGGCAGCTCTCGGCTGTGCTTCCCTTTGTAGTCTGTAATGGTTTCCAAGCCCTGCCACATCCGACGAGCGTCAGAGCCGGTGTAGTACGATTCTATCTTAGTCCTGTATTGACGCTTTGCCTGTTTGATGGTTCGTCGGAGGGCATAGCGGGATTTCTTATAAGCTTCCTGGTTAGAGTCCCGCTCCTTGAAAGCGGCAGCTCTAGCTTTTAGCTCAGTGCGGATGTTGCCTATAATCCATGGCGTCTGGTTAGTATTGTGGAGTACTGCAACGTTGTTGATACATCTTCATTTATCTCTTATCCCAGCCATTAAACACTAACTGTTTTAAAATTTCCTTCCTCTCCGGCAACTGAGTTAGTAAGGGCGCCTGTATCTTTGTAGTGACTGGGTGTATTGATACACCATCCAAAATGTAATTAATCACGAGTCACATATCCCTGGGAAGTCTTCTTTTTTAAAATCTTTTGACTGGTCTTTGTGGTTGAATCTGTGCTTGAAATTCACAACTCGACTGAGGGGCCTTACAGATAGTTGTATGTGTGGGGTACAGAGATGGGGCAGTCATTTAAAAATCATGTGAGTCCATGCAACTTATTATGTGACTTGTTAAGCACATTTTTACTCCTGAACTTGCCAAAACATAAGGGTTGAATACTGATTGACTCAAGACATTTCAGATTTTCATTTTCTATTAACTTGTAAACATCTATAAAAACATAATTCCACTTTGACATTATGGTGTACCGTGTGTAGATCAGTGACACAAAAATCAATTTTTAATTCAGGCTGTAACGTAACAAAATGTGTAGAAAGTTGAGGGGTGTGAGTACTTTTTGAAGGCACTGTATACAGTGCATTTGTAAAGCATTCAGACCACTTGACGTTTTCCACATTTTGTTATCTTACAGCCTTATTCTAACATTGATTTAAATTGTTTTTTCCCTCATCAATCTACACACACTACCCCATAATGACAATGCAAAGACATTTTTTTATAATCTTTTGCAAATTTATACAAAATTAACTGAATAAGGCTGTAACAAAATGTGGAAAAGGGGAAGGGGTCTGAATACTTTCCGAATGCACTGTATGTACGCTTTCGTAAGTATTCAGAACCCTTCCATTTCCCACATTTTGTTACAATGCAGCCTTATTCTAAAATGGATTAAGTAAATAAAAATCCTGAGCAATCTACACATAATACCCCATAATGGCAAAGCCAAAAACAGGTTTGTAGAAATTTTGCAAATGTATAAAAAAAAAAGAAGAAATACCTTATTTACATAAGTATTCAGACCGTTTGCTATGAGTCTCAATTGAGCTCGGGTGCATCCTCTTTCCATTGATCATCCTTGATGTTTCTACAACTTGATTTGAAGTCGACCTGTGGTAAAAATTTTTATTGATTGGACTTACATTTTAGTCATTTAGCAGACGCTCTTATCCAGAGTGACTTACAGTAGTGAGTGCATACATTTCATACATTTTCCCCCCTTTTTTTTTCGTACTGGTCCCCCGTGGGAATCGAACCCACAACCCTGGCGTTGCAAACACCATGCTCTACCAACTGAGCCACACGGGACCAATGGATTAAGTTGATTTGGAAAGGCACACACCTGTCTATGTCAGGTGCCACAGTTGACAGTGCATGTCAGAGCAAAAACCAAGCCATGAGGTCGAAGGAATTGTACGTAGTGCTCTGAGACAGGATTGTGTCGAGGCACAGATCTGGGGAAGGGTACCAAAAACATTCTGCAGCATTGAAGGTCCCCAAGAACACAGTGGCCTCCATCATTCTTAAATGGAAGAAGTTTGGAACCAGCAAGACTCATCCTAGAGCTGGCCGCCCAGCCGAACTGAGCAATTGAGGGAGAAAGGCCTTGGTCAGGGAGGTAACCAAGAACCCGATGGTCACTCTGACAGAGCTCTGGAGTTCCTCTGTGGAGATGGGAGAACCTTCCAGAAGGACAACCATCTCTGCAGCACTCCATCAATTAGTCCTTTACGGTAGAGTGGTCAGACGGAAGCCACTCCTCACTAAAAGGCACATGACAGCCTGCTTGGAGCTTGCCAAAAGGCACCTGAAGACTCTCAGACCATGAGAAACATGATTCTCTGGTCTGATGAAACCAAGATTGAACTCTTTGGCCTGAATGCCAAGCATCACATCTAGAGGAAACCTGGCACCATTCCTACGGTGAAGCATGGTGGTGGCAGCAGCATGCTGTGGGGATGTTTTTCAGCGGCAGGGACTGAGAATAGTCAGGATCAAGGGAAAGATGAACGGAGCAAAGTATAGTGAAAACCTGCTTCAGGACCTCAGACTGGGGCAAAGGTTCACCTTCCAACAGGACAATGACCCTAGGCACACAGCCCAGACAACGCAGGAGTGGTTGTGGGACAAGTCTTTGAATGTCTTTGAGTGGCCCAGCCAGAGCCCGGACTTGAACCCGATCAAACATCTCTGGAGAGACCTGAAAATAGCTGTGCAGCATCGCTCCCCATCCAAGCTGACAGAGCTTGAGAGGATCTGCAGAGTAGAATGGGAGAAACTCCCCAAATATATGTGTGCAAAGCTTGTAGCGTCATACCCAAGAAGACACAATGCTGTAATTACTGCCAAAGGTGCTTCAACAAAGTACTGAGTAAAGAGTCTGAATACTTATGTTATTTTTATAAATTAGCAGAAATGTCTAAACCTGTTTTTGCTTTGTCATTATGGGGTGTTGCGTGTGTGTGTAGATGTTTTTTTTTATATGAATACTTTCCGAAGGGATCGTGTGTGTGTGTGGGCGCGCGTGTACACCAACACACACACAGAGACAGAACCTGTTAAAAGTTTGGACGCACCTCCTCATTACATTTTTTTGTTGTTGCATTTTTACTATTTTCTACATTCTAGAATAATAGTGAAGACATCAAAACTATGAAATAACACATGGAATCATGTAAACTCAGGGAAAAAAAGAAACGTCCTCTCACTGTCAACTGCGTTTCTTTTCAGAAAACTTAACATGTGTAAATATTTGTATGAACATAACAAGATTCAACAACTAAGACATACCGTAATTCCCGGACTATTGAGCGCATCTGAATATAAGCCGCACCCACTGAATTTAAAAAATATATATTATTTTGAACATAAATAAGCCGCACATGTCTATAAGCCGCAGGTGCCTACCGGTACATTGAAACAAATGAACTTTACACAGGCTTTAACGAAACACGGCTTGTAACAAAAATGAACAGGCTTTAACGAAACACAGCTTGTAACAAAAATAAATAGGCTTTAACGAAACACGGCTTGTAACAAAAATAAATAGGCTTTAACATAACACGGCTTGTAACAAAAATTAGCAGTAAGCTTTAGTTGTCTTTTTGCACTGAGTCAATTCCTCACGCTGCTGTTTCCAACGTCTTATCATCGACTCATTAAGACCAAGCTCCCGTGCAGCAGCTCTATTTCCTTTTCCAACAGCCAGATCAATCGCCTTCAACTTGAAAGCTGCATCATATGCATTTCTCCGTGTCTTTGCCATGATGAGGGTAACAAAATGACTACCCTAATCAGAATGATGAAGTTTGAGAGAGCTCGATTTAATCTAAACAGTAAACAAAAAAGTAGTTTGACCTTAACCCGTTCGGCAATTTCATTGGTCTAATGAAAGCTTCATGCCGCCAAAAAACTGAGCACGTCACAGAATGTGTTTTTTTGGAGAAAAAAAAATTTAAAGCGTGAAAAATCCATATATTAGCCGCGTCATTGTTTAAGCCGCGAGGTTCAAAGCGTGGGAAAAAAGTTGCGGCTTATAGTCCGGAAATTACGGTAAACTGAACAAGTTCCACAGACGTGACTAACAGAAATGTAATAATGTGTCCCTGAACAAACGGGGAGGGGGGGTCAAAGTCAAAAGCAACAGTCAGTATCTGGTGTGGCCACCAGCTGCATTAAGTACTGCAGTGCATCTCCTCCTCATGGACTGCACCAGATTTTCCAGTTCTTGCTGTGAGATTTTACCCCACTCTTCCACCAAGGCACCTGCAAGTTTCCGGACATTTCTGGGGGGAATGGCCCTAGACCTCACCCTCCTATCCAACAGGTCCCAGACGTGCTCAATGGGATTGAGATCTGGGCTCTTCGCTGGCCATGGCAGAACACTGACATTCCTGTCTTGCAGGAAATCACGCACAGAACAAGCTGTATGGCTGGTGGCATTGTCATGCTGGAGGGTCATGTCAGGATGAGCCTGAAGGAAGGGTACAACGTGAGGGAGGAGGATGTCTTCCCTGTAACGCACAGCGTTGAGATTGCCTGCAATGACAACAAGCTCAGTCCGATGATGCTGTGACACACCGCCCCAGACCATGACAGAACCTCCACCTCCAAATCGATCCCACTCCAGAGTACAGGCCTCGGTGTAACGCTCATTCCTTTGATGATAAACGCGAATCTGACCATCACCCCTGGTGAGACAAAACCACAACTCGTCAGTGAAGAGCACTTTTTGCCTGTCCTGTCTGGTCCAGTGACGGTGGGTTTGTGTCCATAGGCAACGTTGTTGTCGGTGAGATTTGGTGAGGACCTGCCTTACAACAGGCCTACAAGCCCTCAGTCCAGCCTCTCTCAGCCTATTGCTGGCAGTCTGAGCACTGATGGAGGGATTGTGCGTTCCTGGTGTAACTCGGGCAGTCGTTGTTGCCATCCTGTACCTGTCCTGCAGGTGTAATATTCGGATGTACCGATCCTGTGCAGGTGTTGTTACACGTGGTCTGCCTCTGCAAGGACGATCAGCTGTCTGTCCTGTCTCCCTGTAGCGCTATCTTAGGCATCTCACAGTACAGACATAGCAATTTATTGCCCTGGCCACATCTGCAGTCCTCATGCCTCCTTGCGGCATGCCTAAGGCAAGTTCACACAGATGAGCAGGGACCCTGAGCATCTTTCTTTTGGTGTTTTTCAGAGTCAGTAGAAAAGCCTCTTTAGTGTCCTAAGTTTCCATAACTGTGACCTTAATTTCTTACCGTCTGTAAGCTGTTAGTGTCTTAACGACCGTTCCACAGGTGCATGTTCATTAATTGTTTATGGTTCATTGAACAAGCATGGGAAACAGTGTTTAAACCCTTTACAATGAAGATCTGTGAAGTTATTTGGATTTTTACGAATTATCTTTGAAAGACAGGGTCCTGAAAAGGGGACGTTTCTTTTTTTGCTGAGTTTAGTAACCAAAAAAGTGTTCAACAAATCAAAATATATTTTAGATTTTTCAAAGTAGCCACCCTTTGCCATGACAGCTTTGCACACGCTTGACATTCTCTCAACCAGCTTCACCTGGAATGCTTTTCCAACAGTCTTGAGGGAGTTCCCACATATGCTGAGCATTTGTTTGCTGCTTTTCCTTCACTCTGCAGTCCAACTCATCCCAAACCATCTCAATTGGGTTGAGGTTGGGTGATTGTGGAGGCCAGGTCATCTGATGCAGCACTCATCACTATCCTTCTTGGTCAAATAGCACTTTCACAGCCTGGAGGTGTGTTGGGTCATTGTCCTGTTGAAATCAAATGATCGTCCCACTAAGCACAAACCAAATGGGATGGCGTATCGCTGCAGAATGCTGTGGTAGCTATGCTGGTTAAGTGTGCCTTGAAGTCTAAATAAATCACTGACAGTGTCACCAGCAAAGCACCATCACACCTCCTCCTCCATGCTTCACAGTGGGAACCACACATGCGAAGATCATCCGTTCACCTACTCTGCGTCTGACAAAGACATGGCAGTTGGAACCAAAAATTGCAAATTTGGACAGATTTCTACCGGTCTAATGTCCATTGCTCGTGTTTCTTGTCCCAAGCAAGTCTCTTCTTCTTATTGGTGGCCTTTAGTAGTGGTTTCTTTGCAGCAATTCGACCATGAAGGCCTGATTTATGCAGTCTCCTCTGAACAGTTGCTGTTGAGATGTCTGCTACTTGAACTCTGTGAACATTTTATTTGGGCTGCAATTTCTAAGGCTGGTAACTCTAATGAACTTATTCTCTGCAGCAGAGGTAACTCTGGGTCTTCCTTTCCTGTGGCGGTCCTCATGAGCCAGCTTCATCACTAATAGCCTACTAACCAAGACTTCGGACCAAACCTTTTTCAATACCTTATTTGCATACCCATTTTCCACTTTATTTATTGGTAGACAAGTTTAACCTTCTTTCCTACCAACACTACCGGCTACTGATGTCATTCTTCTGTGAACTGCTCCATGCAACAACCAGTTGAGAGCTGCGTGCTTTTGCTGCCTGCAGATGATATTCTGCTGAAACTAGGCTGTGAGTGGCGTGCATGTGAATATATCCCACATGCTTTGCGATTTGTTTAGGCTACTTTACATTCTTTTTTTATTGTACTGCATAATTGTTAAGTCGTACACCTCCACTACATTACTTTGGTTCGTATAAGTGGGGATTAAGAAGTGAGTATTGGCAATGCCCACTGAAAGAAAAGTGGGTATAGGGTTTATACCTGCATGTAGCCTCCACTACACTACTCGCCCTTTTGTGTTTTACAAAAAGTGCACTCCCCTACATGTGCCAGTATTACAGTTGCTGTCCTTTCAGCATCAAAAGCCTGTAATACACTGAAGGTCCAATAGGTTCCCCACTGTGCAAACATGTCTACAATATATATATATATATATATATATATATAAATGCTTTTACAATTTCCCATGGTCTCCCCATACTAATAGTGAGCATTCAACTTTCCAAACATTTCCCCCACTCTTCCCTACCAGGCAGTCAAGGAAATTCTGACAAAGTTCTGACATATTTTTCTACCCAAGTAAAAGTTAGTAATGTTACGAGTAAAGTAGGAAGTCCAGGTTTCAACAGGCGACGAGATATTAATGTTTCAAGAAAAAAGGAATGTGTATATATTTGGCCTGGGCAAGCGGTTTTATATGCTGACTAAATGGAACTTATAGATATGCGGGTTTTTTACTCTTCTGGCCAAATGAGACATGGATTTTGTATGTGTACCTTTAAGTTTCAATAGGCGAGACGACAAAAGATTTAAGTGCCTTTACAACGGGGTAGGTCCCAGGCGCACCGGTTTGTGTCAAGAACTGCAACGCTGCTGAGTTTGTTACGCTCAACAGTATCCCCTGTGTATCAAGAATGGTCCACCACCCAAAGGGCATCCAACCAACTTGACACAACTGTGGGAAGCATTGGATTCAACATGGGCCAGCATCCCATTTTGAACCATTTCGACGAATTGAGGCTGTTCTGAGGGCAAAAGGGGTGCAACTCAATATGAATGTTTTGTACACTCTGTATATTGACTACTAGACAATGTTCACATGTCATGACTGTCAGTCAAAGGTGGAACCAAGTCATTATTATTCGTGTTGCAAGTCTCAAGTCACAAGGTCCGGTTCTCAAGTTGAGTCCCATGTAGAATGGGTTGGGTCAAGTCCAAGTCATGTGTTCTAAGAGCTAGTCGAGTCGAACGTCAAGTAAAAAAAAATTATACATGCAATGACTTGTTCAACTATAAGTTGTTCATTATTTTGTCTCTAACATATTTTGATTATGTAATTATTAATTTTAACAACAAATTCCAAATGCAAGTAAATTATTAATTTCAAGCAATTTTGACATACCAAGAGACCAGTAGGCCTATGCTAGTTGCTTGAAGCCCCATTGCTGGTGAGCTTGCAAAGTAAACAGTTAATATTCTTGATCACCAAACATTTTTGGAGCTGCATGTTAGCGAAGCATCCGTTCCTATAGCTAGCTGTACAGCATGTGACTCGAGTCCACACCTCTGCTATCAATGTCAAGAAGTGTGTGTGAATCTTCCATTTAGCATGTCTCTTGATGTAATGACATGACAACTGCGTCTGAGTTTTTGGCAACCCTTCCCCCACTTTTGTTTCATGCTGTCTGAAGACCTAGCTAGCCAGCTACTAGCTAACACAAGACACAGATGAAAGCAGAAACCTCTAAGTATCTTTGCCTTAGATGAATAGGGAAAATCTCTAATTGCACTGTGTCAGCAAATACAGTAGAGTCAAATTTTGGCACCAGTAGACTAGTTACCTAGCTATGTAAACCACGCCCCTCTGCGAACACCCTTCTGCAATTGTTGGTTACAAGGCAGTACTTATTTAAACGAGCTAAGAGAATATGACAATACCATTGGTGTATTCAAATTTGAGATTTTGTGATGTCATAAAATGCCCTTAATATTCCCGCCTCTTGAATCCTGGTGTTTGACATTGGGGAGGGGACCAGTAACTTTATGATCAAACTTTATCAATGTAGAAGCAACAGTCATTTTTCATACTTTAGGTGTCCTAGTTTGATCTGATTTCATCCAAATATCATCAATTTCCTGAAAATGTTTTGACTGTACAGGACCTTTAACATCCTTCCCCCTCTGCCTTTCAGAAGCAGAGCCTGGAGGTTCAGGCGAACACCGCTGTAGCGTCTGTGACCTCGTCCTTTCCTCCAGCTTCCAGCTCCAGGAGCACATGAACCTGCACACAGGGGCACGCCCCTACTGCTGTGCCGAGTGTGGCAAGCGCTTCTGTCAGCTGGCCAACTACCGCTCCCACCTGCGGACGCACGCCCAGCCCCAGACCTCAGTCCCACCCGTACAGCTCCGCTGCCGTGTTTGCCTGAAGGGCTTCGATTCTGAGCAGGGTTTGAAGGACCACCTAGCCAAGTCCCACTTTGAAAAGGAGTTTTATGAGTGTGACGCATGCAAGCGCATCTTCACCTGCCTGACCAAGTGTGAGGAGCACCTGGAGGAGCACAAGCGCGAGCTGGCGGACCACGTGTGTCTGCAGTGCTGCCGCCGCTTCCGCCTGCGCCGCTCTCTCCGCCGCCACAAGGAGCGGGGCTGTATCCGCAGCTATCGCTGCACCGACTGCCCCATGAACTTCAGCCGCAAAAATGCCCTCCTCAAGCACAGCTTCTCCCACCTGGGCCTGCTGCCTTACACCTGCATCCAGTGCCGCGCACATTTCCGCCTGGCCAGGCTCTACCGTAAGCACGAGTGTGAGCCAGAACGGCTCCACTGCGTGGCATGCCTGGGTGTCTTCCAGAGCCACAACGACTTCCAGAGGCACAAAAGGGAGACGGGCTGCTGGGGCCAGCAGGGGACCAAGGGGGATGAGATCCGCTGTATGGAGTGTGGCCAGGCCTTCTCCACAGCTGACGAGCTGAAGAATCACGCCGGGGCCCACCAGAGGGTGATGACCTGCTCCGAGTGCGGCAAGGGCTTCCGCTCGGCCTTGATGCTGATGTCACACATGGGGGGCCACGCAGGGTCGAGGCCCTGTCTGTGTAAGAACTGCGGCCTGGGCTTCCCTCACCAGCAGGGTTACGAGAGCCACCTCAAGGACTGTGGACGCAAACCCCCTCCTGTGGTGAGTATGGGTTACCCCCCTAAGGACTGTTGCAATACACGGATATGTTTGTCACTGTATATGGCTCTTTGGAAGAAAAGTAGTTTCATATTATTTTAGTTTAAGTTGGATTGGATAGAGAAGGGTACAAGTAGCTTTCTGTTCACTGTTGTAACTCTCTCTTTGTGCAGATGGCTCCAAAGAAACCACGGAAGGACCCCCCTGCTGCTCCTTCCAAACCCCTACCCCAGCTCGCTCCAAGGCATCTTCCTGCTCCTGTGAAGAAACCAGAGAGACAAGCGTCAGCACCACTTCCTACTCTGATGAGAATGCCAGGCTCTGCCCCTGCCAGAGTCACTATGGGAGTCCCTGCTTCTGCCCCAGTGAGAATGCCAGACTCTGCCCCTGCCGGAGTCACAATGGGAGTCCATAACACCACCACTGTCCGCGTGGTGAGCCCTGACCAACCCACCAAGGGGCTGTGGAAGCTCAGCCTGGACAAACAGCCTCCTCCTGGGGTGTCATTGGTCATGTTTGTCCCTGCCAACACCCCTCTGGCCTCTGGCCTCTCTGGCCCATCCTCCACCCCCCAGTTCCCAGCCCTCTCAGGCACCCAGCCCCAGTGGAAGGTACTCAACCCAGCACCAAATCCAGGAGCCCCTCCTCCGGTGCTGTGCCAGTCCAGCTTCACCTCTGAGCCGGGTCTGAGCCTCATAGCAGAGGCAAACCGGCGCTACTCCTCCTCTGCTCCGCTGGATCTGGCCTTAAAGACAGCTGACTACGAACAGGAGCCTGCTAATATACTACCTCTTGATCTGTCTAACAAGTCGACTTGCTCCACTCCTCCTGCTAACCTTGTAGTCAAGACTGAACCGAGAGACCCTGGGTTTGCAGACGAGACTGAGGAAGAACTATTCACAAGTTTAACAGGTGATAAAAAGGGAATAGTCTTTCAGAGTAAGAGGGAGCCAGGGGAGGATTCTAAAATGGAGGCTATGGCTCAGAAGGGGGAAAATGGAGAAGGGAGTGGAGATGAAGACAGGCAAAATGACAGCAGAGATGATGGAACAGCTCAGTCTCAAATGAAGAAGGCACCAAAGCCGGGAGTCCCGTCAACACTACGGCTCCTGACCGTCAAACAGAAGAACGCTGCCAAAGTGGATCCAGTGAATCAGCTGAAAATCGAGTCAGTCAGCTCTTTGCACTCCAAAATGCTTCGGGGCTTAGTCCATATAAAGCAGGAACCACTGTCTCTAGAGGCTGACGGTGGAACACAGAGCTCAGACTTCTGTTCGTACAGCCCGCTGACAGCATTGAACAGGAAGATGGAGCCAGACGTGGGGCTGGACTTGAGATGGGATGGGGGCACCCCAGGCTGTGTGCTCGACTTGAGGTTGAATGGAGGGAACCCAGCCAGTTGTGATGTGGCGGAGAAAGCAGAGGAAAGGAACATGAAAGGAGACTGTGTAGAGGAGGAGCTAGAGGGTGGCGAGAAGGATGGAGCAACAGAGGAGAGGAAAGCAGATGAGGGTGGATCGGAGGAGAGGGAAGAGCAGAACGATGGATCGGAGGAGAGGAAAGAGAAGGCTGGATCGGAGGAGAAGGATGGAACGGAGGAGAGGAAAGTGGAGAAGGATGGAACAGAGGAGAGGGAAGAGGAGAAGGCTGGATCGGAGGAGAGGAAAGAGGAGAAGGATGGAACGGAGGAGAGGAAGGAGGAGAAGGCTGGATCGGAGGAGAGGAAAGGGGAGGAGGATGGAACGGAGGAGAGGAAAGGGGAGGAGGATGGAATGGAGGAGAGGAAGGAGGAGAAGGATGGAACGGAGGAGAGGAAAGGGGAGGAGGATGGAACGGAGGAGAGGAAAGGGGAGGAGGATGGAACGGAGGAGAGGAAGGAGGAGAAGGATGGAACGGAGGAGAGGGAAGAGGAGAAGGATGGAACGGAGGAGAGGAAAGGGGAGGAGGATGGAATGGAGGAGAGGAAAGGGGAGGAGGATGGAACGGAGGAGAGGAAGGAGGAGAAGGATGGAACGGAGGAGAGGAAAGGGGAGGAGGATGGAACGGAGGAGAGGAAGGAGGAGAAGGATGGAACGGAGGAGAGGAAAGGGGAGGAGGATGGAACGGAGGAGAGGAAGGAGGAGAAGGATGGAACGGAGGAGAGGAAGGAGGAGAAGGATGGAACGGAGGAGAGGAAAGGGGAGGAGGATGGAACGGAGGAGACTGACGCACCTGTTGATGAACCCACAGCCCATAACCCAGAGACAGAGCTCCCCTCCTCTCCCATCCCCTCTCCTCCCTCCTCACCACCATGTAAAAGACGAAGGTCACTAAGGACAAGGGAAAAGCCTAGATCCCTACACGACTGTTTATTATAAGGGCAGTACTTTAGACAGAGTGAAAAATAGGTTTGCTGACAACAATGTTAATTAGGCTGCTTTTTAATGGCCCGAGGAACAGAGGACAACATAACCAAGCCTAATGTAAAACAATTCATACTAGGCTTGTTATGAAATCATAATAGCAACACATTTTGTGAATTAGTGGTGATTTTGATAAACCATGCCTCTACATTAATTTGCCCTCGGGATTTGGTTGCTTTCCTATATTCCAATGATTTTTTTTGTTAGCTATTGAAGACTTACTATGTCTATGTTTAATGTACCTGCTAGTGCTTAGTGAGCTAGCTAACAATCCTTGTTGTTAGCTGCTTACTGTGTGGCAAGAGATTGAGATTAGCGTAAATAGTGGCTGTTTTCTATATTACAGTAGTTGCGTATGTTGGCAATAGGATCATGCACTTCTTCCAGTGTTACCGCACACCTTTCCAAACACTCCATATCTATTTGACTATACCAATATAACTTATTTGGTTTTTTTTGTTATAGGTTGTCTAGTTTGTCTTCAATTGAATGTCATTGTAATTTTTGTAGTTTCTATTCTATATAAGCTGCTGTATGGGACTTCAGTCGCCAAGGTTTCTTATTCAGGTACTGATGGGGAGTGTTTGGGAGCCAGGATTTAATGTACTGTCAACTTTCTGAGAAATGTTTCTCAACAGCTCGGTTTTTGTTTGATTTGAGTTCCATAATGGGTAAAATATGCAAGAAATATGTGCTGTCCAATTATAATGTTAAATTGACTTGTATATCTTTTTCTATCACGTTGAATGTCTTACCCCAACTTCAACTGAATGGTTGCAGTGTTTTGTAGAGTTTTAAAACATTCTGTTCTGAAATTGGGATCTTAAAGGATACAAATAAAGATCAACTGTATTGGAATGGTATGGAGGGATTTTCTTGGAAAGCCTTCTTTCATTGACATATACAGAACACTCTTACTTGAGTGCTGGAGAGGAAGCAGGGAAGGCACTATGGTAAGTGTTTATCTACTTGTAAACACACTGTTATAAATCTTAATATAACATAACACTTAACCAAAGCGTTGTAATTCCAGTGTTGGATTTTGAAATGTTAATAAATGATGCACTCGGCTAAGTAGGTCTATAATTTTATAGGCCTACCTCTTCGAGAAAGTTGGATAGTGCTAATGCGCACAGTAAAGAGCTCGGTTGAAGAAAAGACTACAAATCCTGTCACATGGTAAGAAAGCCCGGAAATAATTTGTAAAATCCTGCGAAGATAATAACACAGTAGGGAAATGTGGCGGGCGTAAGAATACACTACAGCTTGCAATAGATATCCCTTTCAGTGTCGATCGGAAGACTGTTGGGTTACGTAGCTCAAATTCCTTTCTCTTGCTTCGCGCAATGTAGGCTGATGAAACGGAACAGACGGCAAAAACTTCGTATAACTGTACACATTATTCTACATGGACAAAGACAAGTTCGCTGTGAGCGTAAGTATATAGGCCTGTCAATAAAATGCATGTTTTGAAGAAGTGAATATGGTTGTGTAGCTTATTTGTATCCATAATAAAAAAGGAACCAAAAAGCATAGTCTTGGATTTAAAAAAAGTATTATTGTAAAAAAATATATAATACAGTTTAAATATTTGTTAAACTGATTACTATTGCTAATGTATATGTAAGTCATAAACGAAATATTATGTTGTAGTATAAGCAATCTCATTGTTATTTTCCAATTGACACCTATCCTCTCCCTCTTCATTTCCCCCACCCAGCATGACCCGTGCTCCTGGTTGGAGATGCACCAGTTCATTGGAGACCTGATGGTCTCTGGGGGGGCTCTGGGGCTAAAAGACGCCCCAACAGCAGCCCCAGGCTCAGCCCAGCCCAGACAGGTCCAGGCCCAGGGAGAGAGCATTAGAGAGGCCAGAGACATCAGTGGACAACAAGGTGAGTGGAGAACATTGTGGAGTAATAGGAAAGGACAGGAAATACTAAGGAAACAGATTTTGTTTTCGTAGGTAACGGCTTGTCTGGCTTTATAATAAATGTCTTTTCTTGCTTTTGTCTTTTCCCCCACTTGTACACAGCTCAGCACCATACCTGCACTTGCCCTGGCTGCCCCTACTCTTCCTCATCTTCCTCCTTCCAGACCATAAAGCCCAGAGGCACTGTGTCCTCACAGCCCGAGCCCAGCAGCACCTACAGCCCAGAGCTCAGTCAGGACAAGGAGACCAGCACCCAGAGCCCCAGCCCAGCACCTACCACTCCCACTAACCAGGGTACTTCTTCACCAAGCCCCCTGCCTCAAATCCCCACCTTCCCTTGTTTCTGCTGCTGCCGCCGGGGCTTCCAGACATGCACCCAGCTACTGCACCACCAACAGGGGGCAGCAGACTTTCCATTCTCCCAGACGCACACCCACTACCACCACCACTGCCCCCTTACCAGCTGCCTGCCCCACCACCACTCCCACCCTGGCCTGGCCCCTGGCACCTTCCCATGCCTGTCCTGCCAGCATTCCTTCCCCTCCTGCTCCCAGCTCCTCCGCCACCAGCAGGGCCACAAACCCCCCCAGAACCATGTTGGAGGGGTGACCACAGTGTGCCCCACCCTACACCCATGCATGCACTGTACAGCCTCCTTCCCCCGACCCTCTCAGCTGCTACAGCACCAGCGCACTCTGCACGCTCACAAGGCCGGCGGCTTCCTGTGCACCGAGTGCGGGCGCGCCTTCAACTCCCACTCCAACCTCCGCATCCACCTCAACGTACACACCGGCGCCCGGCCCTACTCATGCCCTGACTGTGGAAAGAGCTTCAGCCAGTCAGGAGCGTTGAAGATCCATCTGCGCATTCACACTGGGGAGAGACCCTATGCCTGTGCCTACTGTGGGAGGGGCTTCCCCCACCTGGCCGGGGTCCGGGCCCACCAAAGGACTCACACAGGTGAGAAGCCCTACCGCTGCACCCAGTGTGGGAAGTGCTTCACCCAGTCGGGGGCACTGAAGATCCACACAAGGATCCACACCGGGGAACGGCCGTTTGTGTGCAGCCTCTGTGGGAAGGGCTTCTCCAACCGCTCCGGCATCCGCTTCCACCAGCGCACTGTCCATGGGATGGTGTCGGATATGGGCGGGGGTGGAGGAGCCGGTGGGTCCCATAGGGGGAGACAGAGTCTAGACAGCTCAGCTGCTGTGGGACGCCTCAGTGCCAATCCAAACAGGATACGCAACAACCCCCATACTGACGTGAGCTCCAGCATTACTCCTGCCCCGACCAAAATCCTTCCCCCTGGGTCTCTCCTTGCTCCTCCAGGGTCAGGTCCGACTGTAACCTCAGACAAAGAGCCCCAGTTCCAGTCTAGCGGTGTGAAGATCCCCTCCAGGAGAGCAGAACCAGGCAGTAGCAGGGAAGGGAGGGCTCAGCTGTACACCTGTGAGGACTGTGGGCTACGTTTTGGGGACGCTCCCTCCAGAAACAGACACCAAACTCTGGTGCACTACTCTACAGAAGGCGTAGAGGAGGAAGACCTGGGGGACACTGAGGGGGAGGGGTGAGAGAGGGAGGAGGGAGAGATGGAAGCTTGATGCAGTAGATTGTTGGATCAAATCAAATCAAAGATAATTTGTCACGTGCGCCGAATACAACAGGTGTAGATCTTACAGTGAAATTACTTACTTACAGGCTCTAACCAATAGTGTGAAATAAACGGTATGTGTGTGTGTGTAGGTAAGTAAAGAAATAAAACAACAGTAAAAAGACATTTGAAAATAAGAGTAGCAAGGCTATATACAGACACCGGTTAGTCAGGCTTATTGAGGTAGTATGTACATGTAGGTATGGTTAAAGTGACTATGCATATATGATGAACAGAGAGTAGCAGTAGCGTAAAAGAGGGATGGTGGGTGGTGGGACACAATGCCGATAGCCCGGTTAGCCAATGTGCGGGAGCACTGGTTGGTCGGCCCAATTGAGGTAGTATGTACATGAATGTATACTTAAAGTGACTATGCATATAAGATAAACAGAGAGTAGCAGGGGGAGGGCACACAATGCAAATAGTCCGGGTAACCATTTGGTTACCTGTTCAGGAGTCTTATGGCTTGGGGTTAAAAACTGTTGAGAAGCCTTTTTGTCCTAGACATGGCACTCCGGTACCGCTTGCCATGCGGTAGTAGAGAGAACAGTCTATGATTGGGTGGCTGAGGTCTTTGACAATTTTCAGGGCCTTCCTCTGACACCGCCTAGTGTACAGGTCCTGGATGGCAGGCAGCTTTGCCCCAGTGATGTACTGGGCCGTACGCACTACCCTCTGAAGTGCCTTGCGGTCGGAGGCCGAGCAATTGCTGTACCAGGCAGTGATGCAACCGGTCAGGATGCTCTCGATGTTGCAGCTGTAGAACCTTTTGAGGATCTCAAATATTTTTACTTTCCTGAGGGGGAATAGGCTTTGTCGTGCCCTCTTCACGACTGTCTTGGTGTGTTTGGACCATTCTAATTTGTTGTTGATGTGGACACCAAGGAATTTGAAGCTCTCAACCTGCTCCACTACAGCCCCGTCGATGAGAATAGGGACGTGCTCGGTGCTCCTTTTCCTGTAGTCCACAATCATCTCCTTAGTCTTGGTTACGTTGAGGGATAGGTTGTTATTCTGGCACCACCTGGCCAGGTTTCTGACCTCCTCCCTATAGGCTGTCTCATCGTTGTTGGTGATCAGGCCTACCAATGTTGTGTCGTCAGCAAACTTAATGATGGTGTTGGAGTCGTGCCTGGCCATGCAGTCGTGGGTGAACAGGGAGTACAGGAGGGGACTGAGCATGCACCCCTGGGGAGCTCCAGTGTTGAGGATCAGCGTGGCAGATGTGTTGCTACCTACCCTCACCACCTGGGTGCGGCCCGTCAGGAAGTCCAGGATCCAGTTGCAGAGGGAGGTGTTTAGTCCCAGGTTCCTTAGCTTAGTGATGAGCTTTGAGGGTACTATGGTGTTGAACGCTGAGCTGTAGTCAATCAATAGCATTCTCACATAGGTGTTCCTTTTGTCCAGGTGGGAAAGGGCAGTGTGGAGTGCAATAGAGATTGCATCATCTGTGGATCTGTTTGGGCGGTATGCAAATTGGAGGGGGTCGAGGGTTTCTGGGATAATGGTGTTGATATGAGCCATTACCAGCCTTAGTAGTCATTTAGGCAGGTTGCCTTTATGTTCTTGGGCACAGGGACTATGGTGGTCTGCTTGAAGCATGTTGGTATTACAGACTCAATCAGGGACATGTTGAAAATGTCAGTGAAGACACCTGCCAGTTGGTCAGCACATGCCCGGAGCACACGTCCTGGTAATCCATCTAGCCCTGCAGCCTTGTGAATGTTGACCTGTTTAAAGGTCTTACTCACGGCTACGGAGAGCGTGATCACACAGTCATCCGGAACAGCTGATGCTCTCATGCATGCCTCAGTGTTGCTTGCCTCGAAGCGAGCATAGAAGTGATTTAGCTCGTCTGGTAGGCTCGTTTCACTCGGCAGCTCACGGCTGTGCTTCCCTTTGTAGTCTGTAATAGTTTGCAAGCCCTGCCACATCCGACGAGCGTCGGAGCCGGTGTAGTATGATTCAATCTTAGCCCTGTATTGACGCTTTGCCTGTTTGATAGTTCGTTGCAGGGCATAGCGGGATTTCTTGTAAGCTTCCGGGTTAGAGTCCCGCACCCTGAAAGCGGCAGCTCTACCCTTTAGCTCAGTGCGAATGTTGCCTGTAATCCATGGCTTCTGGTTGGGGTATGTACGTACAGTTACTGTGGGGACGACGTCCTCAATGCACTTATTGATAAAGCCAGTGACCGATGTGGTGTATTCCTCAATGTCATCGGAAGAATCCCGGAACATGTTCCAGTTTGTGATAGCAAAACAGTCCTGTAGTTTAGTATCTGCTTCATCTGACCATTTTTTTATAGACCGAGTTACTGGTGCTTCCTGCTTTTTAATTTTTGCTTGTAAGCAGGAATCAGGAGGATAGAGTTGTGTTCGGATTTGCCAAATGGAGGGCGAGGGAGAGCTTTGTACGCGTCTCTGTGTGTGGATTACAGTTGATCTAGAATTTCTTTCCCTCTGGTTGCACATTTAACATGTTGATAGAGATTTGGTAGAACTGATTTAAGTTTCCCTGCATTAAAGTCTCCGGCCACTAGGAGCACCGCCTCTGGGTTAGTGGTTTCCTGTTTGCTTATTTCCTTATACAGCTGGCTGAGTGCGGTCTTAGTGCCGGCATCTGTCTGTGGTGGTAAATAAACAGCCATGAAAAGTATAGCTGAGAAATCTCTAGGCAAGTAGTGTGGCCTGCAATTTATCACAATATACTCTACTTCAGGCGAGCAAAATCTAGAGACTTCCTTAGATTCCGTGCACCAGCTGTTGTTTGCAAATATGCACAGACCGGGAGAGGTGGGAAAACTGGAATGGGAACATGGAGAGGTGAGAAGAGACTGAAAGCTTGAGACTCATCGAGGATTAAAAATGTGTAAAGCCATGGCGGTGAAGGGAGGCGAGAAGATAAAGTGAAAAATTAAAAAATTAAAGTGTCTCTATCAATGGCATCTATGAAATATTTCAAATTAAATTTCCACTTTAAAAGATGCACTGCAGGCCTAAGGAAGTCTTTTGCGATAGTGTTCACATTTTGGGAGTCCAATTTTCTCTTTGTCAAAAAGCCAAGTACCATGATTAGGCTACTAAAGATGATATTTGAGAGCTTTGGATTATTTTTGTATTTATTTTACTGCTTTGGCAAAATCCACAGATAACATCATCTCAAATATATGACACTGTAAGACATTGTCCCATAGGGCGGCGCACAATTGGCCCAGCGTCGTCCGGGTTAGGGGTTATTGGAGGGCTTGGCCGAGGTAGGCCGTAAATAAGAATTTGTTCTTAATTGACTTGCCTAGTTAAATAGAAGTTAAATAATACATAAAAAGTACGTGCAGAAATGAGGATATGCTGTATTTAGCATCATTATGTAATATATGTTTTGTAATAATAGAATCTGATATTGTATGTCTATAGGCCCGTATATACTTGTGTGTATCAGGTTATCTATTTAGCTCATTGTGCCTTTGATCTCAGATTAGATCATTCTAGTACATAAAAAAGACATATTTGCATAAACCACACTGTACTAAACTTCATGACAACTGATATGTTAGTGGTTTAGTGATTTTATTGAGGATCAATCTCTTCACTGTTGGAAGATGAGCTCTTATACAAGGTATTTTTAATCAGGATCATTTCTAAGACATGGTTTGTTGACCTGTTTTCTATTGCTTCAGATCGTCACCTAGTGGACATTTAGAAGCATAGCAGCAGAAACACAGGCACTGAAGCTAGTCTGTCTAGGCTACAGGTGTCACTCATTCCATGGAGGTCCGAGTGTCTGTGGGTTTTAGCTGCTCCCTTGTCCTTGATTTATGAATTACGGTCACTAATTACTAAGGAACTACCACACACGCTTGTCTTGGGCTTAATTGAAAGGAAAAAACTAAAACCTGTAGACACTAGGCCCTCCATGGAATGAGTTTGACACCCCTTCTCTAGATCAATGGTTCCCAAACAGTGGTACTAGGAGCCCTGGGGGTACTTGAGAAGACTCATGTGACCATAGGCCTACTGGTAAAATGCGCATGAGGGGGTGCTTCAGCAGTGGAGGCTGCTGAGGGGAGGACGGATTATAATAATGGCCGGAATGGAGTAAATGGAATGGAATCAAACGCATGAAAACCATTTGTTTGATGTATTTGATACCATTCCACCGATTCCGCTCCAGCCATTATCATGAGTGTATCCTACCAAATGAAGGTGCCACCAACCTCCTGTGCTTCAGGGGTAGTCCAGACCGAGCACAATTCAGCTGTTGGTCCAGTTACTGAAAAAGGTTGGGAACCATTGATCTAGATATCTGTGTTGCCACCCACCATTTGCAAATGCTACTGTTGCCTATGGTCTTTTTTTTCAGACACAAACTATTGAAACTTTTGTATGGCCAACTTCCCTTCTTTGGTATTCTGTTTTTATTTTTCCACATAGACCAGTTATCAGTAAATGATTGCCTCAGTCATTCAGGGTTGTTTAAAAACATCATCTATAGGGCCTTTTGTAATGATAATTTCACTCCAGATGTGCTTCTGCGTGTCTCAGATGTTTACTAACTGGTATAAACTGATACTAAAACCACGGTCAGCTGGGATTCCCAACAACAGGCAAGGCTTGTACAATTATCTGGGAGATCTTATATCAGACATATAGCATGACGAGCCACTAGTGATGACACTACAGAAATGGCAGAATTGGTTTGCCAGAAACAGAAAAAATTAAAAACGTATGAGACGGACGTTCTTGGAAGTTTGACTAATCAAAATGTGTCCATGAAAAGGCTCTGTTTCAAGTGTGTTTATGGTTCCTTGAAACTTAACAGCATTTCACAGTACCTTTTGGAGAGAGATGATTTTGTTATAGGTTTTGCAAGTGTTTATTTGGTCGCGCTGAAACGATCTCAAGTGCTGCGTAAAATCAGGCGACGCAGAACAGTCCACATGGGTAAAAAACGTCACCCCATGCGTAGACAGCGTCCTTCCACTTGTCATGATATGTAATTAAGTGTAAACGGAACCATTTACGGACCCACCTGAAGTTGGGACAGGTTTGGTTAATGATAGGTAATTGACCTATAGATGACAAAAGCTCTTGTGTGTGACAAAAGAGCGCTTTATGATAGCAGTACGTCTCTCCAACCATGGTCCTGGTGAGCTACCGTCCTGAGCGAAACACTACAGGAGGGTAACTCTCCAGGAACTGGGTTGGAGAGCCATGCATGACACAGTCAGTGCTATCTGGGATCTTTGGGACATCCCTACCCCGTTAAAGTAGAATTTTAAAATGTTAGGTAAGTGTTATGGTTGTGGCTAGGGTAGGGACTTTCCAATGATACCGTATAGCACTGACCTGCGTGAAACTGTACACCTACATCCTGAGCGCACGGAGACAAGTCACGCACTAACGAGTGATTGGTAATTGGAGCGTATACTCCCATTGTTATCAATATACACTCGTCTTGGTTTTACTTAATATCTACAACAGTGGAGAACAGTTATTTAAAACCAAACAGAAATAAACACTTTAATAAAAACATTCTGCACGTGGAAAGAAAGAAGTGTGTGTGTGTATACACAAAGCTATATATATATACACTGCTCAAAAAAATAAAGGGAACACTTAAACAACACAATGTAACTCCAAGTCAATCACACTTCTGTGAAATCAAACTGTCCACTTAGGAAGCAACACTGATTGACAATAAATTTCACATGCTGTTGTGCAAATGGAATAGACAACAGGTGGAAATTATAGGCAATTAGCAAGACACCCCCAATAAAGGAGTGGTTCTGCAGGTGGGGACCACAGACCACTTCTCAGTTCCTATGCTTCCTGGCTGATGTTTTGGTCACTTTTGAATGCTGGCGGTGCTTTCACTGTAGTGGTAGCATGAGACGGAGTCCACAACCCACACAAGTGGCTCAGGTAGTGCAGCTCATCCAGGATGGCACATCAATGCAAGCTGTGGCAAGAAGGTTTGCTGTGTCTGTCAGCGTAGTGTCCAGAGCATGGAGGCGCTACCAGGAGACAGGCCAGTACATCGGGAGACGTGGAGGAGGCCGTAGGAAGGCAACAACCCAACAGCAGGACCGCTACCTCTGCCTTTGTGCAAGGAGGAGCACTGCCAGAGCCCTGCAAAATGACCTCCAGCAGGCCACAAATGTGCATGTGTTTGCTCAAACGGTCAGAAACAGACTCCATGAGGGTGGTATGAGGGCCCAACGTCCACAGGTGGGGGTTGTGCTTACAGCCCAACACCGTGCAGGACGTTTGGCATTTGCCAGAAAACACCAAGATTGGCAAATTCGCCACTGGCACCCTGTGCTCTTCACAGATGAAAGCAGGTTCACACTGAGCACGTGACAGACGTGACAGAGTCTGGAGACGCCGTGGAGAACGTTCTGCTGCCTGCAACATCCTCCAGCATGACCGGTTTGGCGGTGGGTCAGTCATGGTGTGGGGTGGCATTTCTTTGGGGGGCCGCACAGCCCTCCATGTGCTCGCCAGAGGTAGCCTGACTGCCATTAGGTACCGAGATGAGATCCTCAGACCCCTTGTGAGACCATATGCTGGTGCGGTTGGCCCTGGGTTCCTCCTAATGCAAGACAATGCTAGACCTCATGTGGCTGGAATGTGTCAGCAGTTCCTGCAAGAGGAAGGCATTGATGCTATGGACTGGCCCGCCCGTTCCCCAGACCTGAATCCAATTGAGCACATCTGGGACATCATGTCTCGCTCCATCCACCAACGCCACTTTGCACCACAGACTGTCCAGGAGTTGGCGGCTGCTTTAGTCAACGTCTGGGAGGAGATCCCTCAGGAGACCATCCGCCACCTCATCAGGAGCATGCCCAGGCATTGTAGGGAGGTCATACAGGCACGTGGAGGCCACACACACTACTGAGCCTCATTTTGACTTGTTTTAAGGACATTACATTAAAGTTGGATCAGCCTGTAGTGTGGTTTTCCACTTCAATTTTGAGTGTGACTCCAAATCCAGACCTCCATGGGTTGATAAATTGGATTTCCATTGATTATTTTTGTGTGATTTTGTTGTCAGCACATTCAACTATGTAAAGAAAAAAGTATTTAATAAGATTCTTTCTTTCATTCAGATCTAGGATGTGTTGTTTAAGTGTTCCCTTAATTTTTTTGAGCAGTATATATACACAAAGCTTGTTTCCAAACTTTGAAAGAAAGACAACCCTGGAAGCCACGCCTCCCCCAGTATCAATAAGTACAGTGCCAGACGTTCTTTTCGACAGTCAGACGGATTTGCAGTATTTGGATACAGACAGTGAAGCAGAATCCAATAACAAACATGAGAGGTTTTATACTCTTTGCGATTTTAGTAATTGCACATGCTCACAGCACTACTGGTAAATATAATTTTATTTACTTTAACTGAGTGAATTTCATTTTATTCTACTCTCTCTATACACTTACATTTTATGTAGGCTTATTCGTTTTAATTCAACTGCAAATGTGAACTCTGTTCAGCATTGTCCTTCAAGTTAGTTTACTTGACAACAGTCGTGTAAAGTACTTAAGTAGTACTTTCAAGTATTTTTACTTAAGTCGTTTTTTGGGGGTATCTGTACATTACTATTTATATTTTTGACTACTTTTTTATTCACTACTTTCATAAAGAAAATAATGTACTTTTTACTCCATACATTATCCCTGACACCCAAAAGTACATTTTGAAAGCTTAGCAGGACAGAAAAATGGTCCAATTAACTTACTTATCAAGAGACCATGCCTGGTCATCCCTACTGCCTCTGATCTGTGACTCACTAAACACAAATGCATCTTTTGTATATAATGTCTAAGTGTTGGAGTGTGCCCCTGGCTATCCGTACATTTTAAAAACAAGAAAATGGTGCCATCTGCTTTGCTTAAAAGAAGGAATTTGAAGTGATTTATACTTTTACTTTTGATACTTCAGTATATTTACAACCAAATACTTGTAGACTTTTATTGAAGTAGTATTTTACTGGGTGACTTCTACTTTTACTTGAGTAACCTTCTATTACGGTATCTATACTTTTACTTAAGTATAACAATTGGGTACTTTTTCCACCACTGCCATCTGGTTTGTTTAATATAAGGAATTTGAAATGATTCATAGTTTTACTTTTACTTTTGATACTTAAGTGTATTTTAGCAATTACATTTACTTTTGATACTTAAGTAGATTTAAAACCAAATGCTTTTAGACTTTTACTCAAGTAGTATTTTACTGCGTGACTTAGACTTTTACTTGAGTCATTTTTTATGAAGATATCTTTACTTTTACTCAAGTATGACAACCGGGTACTTTTTCCACCACCGCTTGACAAGATATTGTAGGTCAGCTGTGTTGGCATCACATAAGGGCTTATACTCAGATTTAACTTCCACTCATTATCTCATTACCTGCACATGGTGTGTTATCATGGTTGGAATATTATTATATTATGGGAAAGAGATAATTTTGTTCTCGGTTTTGCAAGTGTTTATTTGGTCGCGCTGAAACGATCTCAAGTGCTGCGTAAAATCAGGCGACGCAGATGTGTATGTAAACTCAGCAAAAAAGAAACGTCCTCTCACTGTCAACTGCGTTTATTTTCAGCAAACTTAACGTGTAAATATTTGTATGAACATAACAAGATTCAACAACTGAGACATAAACTGAACAAGTTCCACAGACATGTGACTAACAGAAATGGAATAATGTATCCCTGAACAAAGGGGGGGTCAAAATCAAAAGTAAGTCAGTATCTGGTGTGGCCACCAGCTGCATTAAGTACTGCAGTGCATCTCCTCCTCATGGACTGCACCAGATTTGCCAGTTCTTGCTGTGAGATGTTACCCCACTCTTCCACCAAGGCACCCGCAAGTTCCCGGACATTTCTGGGGGGAATGGCCCTAGCCCTCACCCTCCTATCCAACAGGTCCCAGAGGTGCTCAATGGGATTGAGATCCGGGCTCTTCGCTGGCCATGGCAGAACACTGACATTCCTGTCTTGCAGGAAATCATGCACAGAATGAGCTGGGGCTGTGGAGGGTCATGTCAGGATGAGCCTGGTACAACATGAGGGAGGAGGATTTCTTCCCTGTTACGCACAGCGTTGAGATTGCCTGCAATGACAACAAGCTCAGTCCGATGATGTTGTGACACACCGCCCCAGACCATGACGGTCCCTCCACCTCCAAATCGATCCTGCTCCAGAGTACAGACCTCGGTGTAACGCTCATTCCTTCGACGATAAACGCGAATCCGACCATCACCCCTGGTGAGACAAAACCGCAATTCGTCAGTGAAGAGTACTTTTTGCCAGTCCTGTCTGGTCCAGCGACGGTGGGTTTGTGTCCATAGGCAATGTTGTTGCCGGTGGTGTATGGTGAGGACCTGCCTTACAACAGGCCTACAAGCCCTAAGTCCAGCCTCTCTCAGCCTATTGCGGACAGTCTGAGCACTGATGCAGGGATTGTGCATTCCTGGTGTAACTCGGGCAGTTGTTGTTGCCATCCTGTACCTGTCCTTCAGGTGTGATGTTCGGATGTACCGATCCTGTGCAGGTGTTGTTACATGTGGTCTGCCACTGCGAGGACGATCAGCTGTCCGTCCTGTCTCCCTGTAGCGCTGTCTTAGGCATCTCACAGTACAGACATTGCAATTTATTGCCCTGGCCACATCTGCAGTCCTCATGCCTCCTTGCAGCATGCCTAAGGCACGTTCACACAGATGAGCAGGGACCCTGGACATCTTTCTTTTGGTGTTTTTCTGGGTCAGTAGAAAGGCCTCTTTAGTGTCTTAAGTTTTCATAACTGTGACCTTAATTTCTTACTGTCTGTAAGCTGTTAGTGTCTTAACGACCGTTCCGCAGGTGCATGTTCATTAATTGTTTATGATTCATTGAACAAGCATGGGAAACAGTGTTTAAACCCTTTACAATGAAGATCTGTGAAGTTATTTGGATTTCTATGAATTATCTTTGAAAGACAGGGTCCTGAAAAAGGGACGTTTCTTTTTTACTGAGTTTATATATATTTTTATATATTTTTTTATATTGTCTCTGTTTGTGCCTGGGTAATCGATTCAATTATTAATTGAGAGCGGAACTCCCCTGAAAAGCCAATTATTTGAATACGAATTGAAAGTGTGACAAATCAAATGAATCTCTGCACCTCTATCCAACGCCATGGGATTTGATTTACCTTGGAGACTCAACGCCTGTGGAGAAAAGCAATTTAAGTCACTGTTAGTTTTTTTTTCACTATCTAAAAACATGTTTCCAATTGCTTTTCTTCAGCATTGTCCATGGTGTGGATTGATAATGCCACAGTCATCCCTGTGAAATGGTGTGCTTTCAACGTGTTGTACAGCTCCTCTGACAAGTAATGCAAGTGCGTGGTTGGTCTGTGTTTTTGCACTAAAACGCTTTGTCCAGCAGGGGACCTCCTACTAACCTTTTATTACCAGCATCTCCTAGTCAAGTAGACAAACCTGTTGTTCTTCTGGCTGTGTTTGGCTAATTGCCAGTCTGGTTTTAATCAGTCAACATGAAGGAAAAGGAAGAGCTTGTATATAAATAAAACTATGTATTTGTCACTCAAACAGTAAGCTGCTGCAACAGCCCAGTCTAATGCCCTATATGTGGCCTGATTGTTAGGCACCAGTCCATCCACTGAAGTGTATCAAAATACTTCTCAACAAAAACCCCACTGGAATGACTATAGCAGTCAGTGGGCAAAACAATAATCTTATCTACTACCAGCCATGGGATGAGATTAGCTAAACAATAAACTAGCATTGACAAATAAAGTGTATGATGAGGGTGTTGATTTGGTCCCTGTTGTCTTCCTCTGTCCTGTCTAGCGACTCTGGTCATAAAGGGACCAGACAAGCCTGTTCTGGAGAACGATGAAGTCACCCTGGAATGTCTGCTTTCCGACTCGGAGCTCAACACCAGCCAAGTCCACTTTGAGAAGTTTTCCAAGGTCAGGACACAGGCTACCTCTACCTCTGACTTTACTTCTAATTGGGTTATATGACTGCCGATTCTGTTGCTGTGCTATGTGAAGTGAAGCGCGTTGAGACGCTGCACTTATCGAAACGTGACTTGAACTCGACTTCAGTTAGTGCAGTATGTTTAATTATGTCAACAGGGCTCAGCTTTACAATTTTTATTGTATATAAAATGACCAATGTGTGCAGACCAAGAAGGTAATCATTCTCGCTACTACTCATATCACTGTGCCAGTCCCCCATATGACTGCTGTTTGCAGATTAGGTAAATCTGTTTCTCTCTCACTGTTCCTCTCTCTCCTCTCCATCAGTACATGAATAAGTGGTATCGGCTGGAGGAGGAGCCCATATACCGCCGATGTATCCCCGGTGTTATCTTGAGGCGTGAGGTGAGCCAACTGCTTCTGTCCATCCACAGCATCCACAGCTACTTCCACCAGGGACTGTACCGCTGTGTCGCAGACAACGCCACGGCACCCGACAACTCCTCCCAGCCCCTGGCTATCACCATCAACTGTGAGTATGGGGTGGGCTATATAGTCACATGCATGTCTGTAACAGCTGTTTTTTATTTATTTTTGATGGCCGATAAGTCGGCACTGCAGGAAAGACCAAACCTCCTGGAGAGCTGCTGGGTATGCAGGCTTTTAGTACAACCCTGCTTTAATACACCTGATTTGTATCAGCTGCTCCCCAGAACCTTGATTAGCTGAATCCGGAGGGTAAGTGTAGTGCTGGAACAAACCCCTGCACACCCAGTAGTAGCTCTCCAGGAGGAGCGCCTGCTATCCACTCCACCGTACAGTATATCTATTCTCCTCATTGTTTTCAAAAACAATGTTCCAGAAACGGAAATTCACAGCGGATAGATAGAAATACAAAGCAACCAGAAGAAGAGACATATTGTACTGTACAAGGCACATGAAAGGGTGGTCATAGCGTGAGGCCTATTTTCCCTTCTGCTACAGGGGCGATCAAATCGTCCGTCATGTCTTTTGATAGGCTTCTTTGCCTGTGGAGCAATCGATAATGGGGAATTATTTGTGTGGAGAGAAGGAGAGAACCCAAGGCACATGGAGATGGTTCCGTTGACGTAGAGCGGGAGAAAATGAACCGTCACACTCCACAGTGCACCATTGTGAGGACTTAGGAAGATGAAGGCAATTACCATTATCTGATTGTTCCCTCATGGGCAATTTGAAGAGGATTTGAGGCACGATACCGCAGTATACTCAGGGATATGGCTCTGTTGACTGATGTCTATGCATGCTTGTACACTGTGCGCACAGCTGCACACACACACTCAAACCTCTTAAAACCATCACGCATGCGTTCTTCTTGATTTCTGCCTGAACCTGCTGTGTTTCTGATCCCCTGTTCAGACATGCGTGAGCTATCTGTGTACGATGTGTCCTCCTCCAGCCGGAAGTTCATCAAGGAAAACCTGCTTGTGACACTAGGTGACGACGTGGAGGTGGAGTGCTCCACCACAGCCTCCGAGGCACCACAATACTTCTGGCAGAAATATGTGAGTTTGGGTCTGTCGGGATCTGGTCTTCTATCGCTCGATCTCTCACTCTCTGTCCCGCTCCTCTTTCTCTCAGCACCATAAGAGGTGCTCAGTATTCATTGGTATTCCCTGGTTTGGACCCTCCTCTTTCTGGAGAGCAGCTTGCCCACTTACAGAGGATTAATAGTTTAATGAGGTCTAGACAGGTGGCATTCAACCTGAAAGCCATTCTGTGGATAGATTCCTAATGATTTTTCAATGTTCAGTTAACCATTGTTGAATTATTCAACTTGCTGTTACCAAAGCCACAAACCAAATACCCAGGGGAATTAAGACCTCTCAATGCTAAATGTCAAACTCCGAATGGCCATGCAGGCAACAATAAGACCTTGGTGAATTGATTTGCTGCCCCCTAGTGGTAAAATAAGGTATCACTACTTCAGCACATTGTGGGTCCACTATTTCAGACCTGATACAATTTCACACCTTTAAAATCAAGTTAGTCCTCATTTTCATCCATTTTTCTGAATTTGAATGTCTTTAGAAAGAATAGCCCTCCACCCTCCAATATCCGTCGCTGTGAATGTCCTCCATCTACCTTTTGAACCGTTCTGTCCACACATTCATAACTATTTGCATAACTGTTTCTACATCTGTCTCCTCTTTCTCTCTCAGCACCATAAGAGGTGCTCAGTATTCATTGGTATTCCCTGGTTTGGACCCTCCTCTTTCTGGAGGGCAGCTTGCCCACTTTCAGAGGATTAATAGTTTGAGGTCTAGACAAGTGGTAGAAAGTATTCAAGGATGGGGATGGGAGGAATTATGGGGGCAGAGAAACAAACAGTATGGGCCATTTGATGGACAGCAGCTGACTGACTGCACAGTCCTGGTCTCTAGTAATGTCAATGGGAGGCAGGCAGGAGGCTCGATGCATCTGAGCCAGTGGATTTGCATACAGAATGCTGTTTGGCCAAACCTGGCCTTTCCTGGAAGTCCTCTTAATTCAGCCCCCCATTCAAATTGAAATGTACTTTCTTGGCAGGAAAATGTGAGATCCCAGGAGCCAATTCATTTGCATGGTGTAATGTCTTTTTTTTGTTTGTTTCTATTCTGTTTCTCCTATTATTTCTCCCCTACTGTGTCTAACTCTCCCTCTTAATAATAGCCCAGCAGCTAGTTCTGTGTCCACAGTGCCTGCCGTTTTCTCATTATGTGTTGTTAACAGTGTTGCTGTGTTATTCTTTGCTGATTGCCCCATCTAGGTCAGTGAATGGGGTTTATGTGGAATTTATTCAGTGGGATTATTGTTCAGGTAAATACACCTTGTCTGGGAGTTTATCGCTTCTCTCACAGGGACAAGCATACTGTAACTCCACTGAGAAACATTTTCTTGACTTGTTCACTCGCTTTCTCCTCCATTCGCACCCCCCCTCTCCTCTCTCTCTCACCCACCATCCTTCCCTCTATCAGGGAGAGGATTGGATCGTGCCCTCCTCCAAGCTGAGGCTGAAGAATGTGAGGATGGAGGATGGTGGAGACTACACCTGCATGGCTGAGCACCCCACCCTGTCCAGCCTGAAGAGGAGCAGCACCATCTCCATAACTGTGCTGCCAGGTAGGTGGGGGGTCAGGGGTTAGGAAGGGGGGGACTACAGGGGTCAGGGGTTATAAAGAGGGACATTATGTGTAGGGGTTAGAATGCAGGAAGGAGAAGAAGGAGGGCGAGAGGTACAGATATAAGGGCCAACGCACATATGGGGAGGAGGGGTACAGGGGAGTGTCTAGCGAGAAGCTCCCATCAAGGCGAGGGTCTTACGGCTATGTGATGGAGGAGGGAACTGGCCACTGCAGATGACGTCTCTTAGAACACTAAATATGTCACTGAAGAAGAGGACTCATTATATTACAGCTAATCCAATTTATCATACTGATGATTGTTCATTTTTATCAGCGACCTGCGAGATGATTACGCTGCATTAATGGTCACGGGTTTTTCAAACGATCATATCGCCAATATAGAGTCAATTTGAATCATTGCGATTACAATCGTTTCAATTATCTAGCCTCCAAGTCAGTTACGCCAATCAAACTGGATGCATGTCAATTATAACAGTAAAGACACTGCTTCAGTATTAAGTGAAAGTGAATAATCGAAGTGAACAATCAATTGCTCTAAATCTTACACTATTTTCAATCAATCAAATGTATTTAATACAGCCCTTTTTACATCAGCAGTTGTCACAGTGCTTTACAGATAGCCAGCCTAAAACCGCAGAGAGCAAGCTATGCAGATGAGCAGCACAGAGGCTAGGAAAAACTCCCTTAAAAGTAGGAACCTAGGAAGAAACCTAGAGAGGAACCAGGCTCTTCTGGCTGTACCGGTTGGCGATGCATGTGGCCATTAAGGCCAGATCGTTTTTCAAGACATTGAAACGTTCATAGATGACCAGCAGGGTCAGATTATAACCATCTTATCCAGAAGAGTTGGATACACTACAGCATGGACAGTATGGAGCTAGGCTAACAAAATAAACCGTTTGTGAATCATCCGCTATTAAAGCCTGTAGTGTGTCTGACTCTCCGGCCTGCAGCCACCAACGGCCGTCTCAACCAAGCCTGGTACAACTCCACCAACCTGGTGTTGATGACCTCCGTGGCGGGGGCGGTTCTCCTGGTGCTCATCCTGTCTATCACCGTCTTCCTGGTCCGCAGGACGAAGCAGGCCAAGAACACCAAGGGACCCATGTGAGTGCTGAGCTCTGTGGCACAGTGCCCTTCTCACCTTTCTCTCTGTGTGTGTGTGTGTGTGTGTGTGTGTGTGTGTGTGTGTGTGGTGCCCCCTCCTTTTATCTCCTTCCCCTCCCCTCTTCCATTTATCCCAGGTTATAGCCAATATATTATATCTATTGTCTTATATTTCACTCTTACGATGGTACCAAGGCTAAGGTGGATTTACAGTGTGTGTGTTAGTGGTCTTGTAGACCGCTTCGTCCCAGTGATGGTGACCAGCTCGACCCAGTCTCTGACGTCCTCCCTGATCTCTTCCCTGCCAACATGAACAAATACTACAGTTTACTATAAAATACTACAGTACCTACTGTAGAATTCTGTGGTATACTGTACAATACTATACTACACACTGTAGTATCCCTCAATCATGTGTAGTATGTTGTAGAATATTATAGTAAATACTACAGTAATGTCCGCAAAAACAACACTTTTTTAAACTAAAGTAAATACTACAGTATTTAATTTGCATATTCCCTACCCATTCCCCTATACCAATTTGTGCCACCTATAAGTTAGAAACATACATGCCAAGTATAGACCATATATTGTGTTCCATACATGTTAGAGAAAAGAGCTGACGTTCAGACCCCAGTCCTACCTACTTACAGGATAGAGAAAAGAGCTGACGTTCAGACCCCAGTCCTACCTACTTACAGGTTAGAGAAAAGAGCTGACGTTCAGACCCCAGTCCTACCTACTTACATGTTAGAGAAAAGAGCTGACGTTCAGACCCCAGTCCTACCTACTCACAGGTTAGAGAAAAGAGCTGACGTTCAGACCCCAGTCCTACCTACTTACAGGTTAGAGAAAAGAGCTGACGTTCAGACCCCAGTCCTACCTACTTACAGGTTAGAGAAAAGAGCTGACGTTCAGACCCCAGTCCTACCTACTTACATGTTAGAGAAAAGAGCTGACGTTCAGACCCCAGTCCTACCTACTTACAGGATAGAGAAAAGAGCTGACGTTCAGACCCCAGTCCTACCTACTTACAGGTTAGAGAAAAGAGCTGACGTTCAGACCCCAGTCCTACCTACTTACAGGTTAGAGAAAAGAGCTGACGTTCAGACCCCAGTCCTACCTACTTACAGGTTAGAGAAAAGAGCTGACGTTCAGACCCCAGTCCTACCTACTTACAGGTTAGAGAAAAGAGCTGACGTTCAGACCCCAGTCCTACCTACTTACATGTTAGAGAAAAGAGCTGACGTTCAGACCCCAGTCCTACCTACTTACAGGTTAGAGAAAAGAGCTGACGTTCAGACCCCAGTTCTACCTACTTACATGTTAGAGAAAAGAGCTGACGTTCAGACCCCAGTCCTACCTACTTACAGGATAGAGAAAAGAGCTGACGTTCAGACCCCAGTCCTACCTACTTACAGGTTAGAGAAAAGAGCTGACGTTCAGACCCCAGTCCTACCTACTTACAGGTTAGAGAAAAGAGCTGACGTTCAGACCCCAGTCCTACCTACTTACAGGTTATGGAAAATGTGCTCTTAGAATTTCTCTAGTAGGTTTCTTCAAAGTGAAAGCCTCCACTTCTATGTAAAAGATAATAGAACAAAACACTATAGTGGACACTACAGTAAAGTCTGCAAAAACATTACAGTAAATACTACATTATACTACAGTCCACAAAAACACTACATTAATTACTGTAGTGTATATATATACTACATGTTTTCTTTAACTACTATATTTATACTGTAGATAGAGTTAACTGTCGATACTACAGTATACTACACTAAGTACTACAGTATTCACTGTAGTGTTTTGCAGACTGTAGTCCGCAAAATCACTGCAATGCATACTATAGTATTTATACTATAGTATTTTTTTCATGTGGATGTGTTTTCACCAGACTCTTGCAAAACATGTGAAGGATACTGTGGTCATATAGTATGTACTGTTAAAATCATAATAAATACACAGTAATCAGACACATTGTGACCCACAACTTCTGTTGATCAACCTCTTATCAGAGTGATTACAACATGAGTACAGTACATGCTTTCTGTAATAGGTATTTTGTCTTATATAATATATGAAAGCTATTGAGGTTAGGTTGCTCTTTACATCTGTGTGTGTTTGACCTACAGTATAATCTGTAGATCACTGGTTGGCAGTCTATTTGTTATCTTTTACTTGTCTTTCTCTCCTCTGTAGTTCTCTGGGCAGTACATTTACAAATAATGGTGCAACTCACTCTTTCTCTCCTCCCCCCCTCTCTACCTCCAGTGATGACCACTCTCAGAAGAAGCCCATCTACACAGCCAGTGTGGAGTCTCTGGCCTCTACCAGTGGAGACAAACAACCACTGGTGTGACCGCGCCAAGAGATGGAGAGAAGTAGTAGGGGAACAAATGGTGAAAGATGGTAAAGGGGGCAAGGGAGTGAGGAATAGGAAGGAGGGAAGATGTCAAGGTGGGAGGAGAGGTGCCTGGGTTATGGATGCAGAGTTGCAGTGAGCCAGGATGCAGAGTAAAATCGAAGCTATTATCAAAGGCTGGCTGCGTGTAAGAGGAGGGAGACAAATGATTGTTTTACTGGGGTGGTTTGCTTCCAGCGGGGTTGGCTGAAGTGTTCTTGAACAAAAGGTGTGCAATTTTCTCTTTATTGATCTCGCAACCTGCAAAATTGACATTCACTTTCTTATCTGAGGCAAGGCGAGGGGGAGGAGTCTTTTGTACTGTGTGAACCCTGAGCAGCTGCAGACATGTTACCTTGAGTTGAACTGCTCACCACCACCACTGCAGCCTTGGGCTCACAAAAAGGAATGCCTCTTACGTTACAAATGTGCCTTTTCCCCGCAATGCTTTTACGTGGTGTAGAATATTGGTGTGGATTTTTTTTTCAAGGAAATGTATAACCTTATGTAGCATACTAGTGGTGACGCACTTCACAGTATACAGACGAGATGTAGACTTGTAGATTATTTTCTATCTCTATATTCCAATGACAACTGAAGCACTTTCAAACATTACCCTCAGAGCTATCTATTTGCTGTATTTCCTGTACTTTTAATATTCATGATATAAAGTTCCTTTGAGACATTCTAATAGTAATTCCCCAGTGTCTTTTATCATTGATTTAAATGTAGGACATATCGAGAGGGGGAGGAGTATTGACAATGCTGTGAAAGCTGGATGCTGGTACAAGCTTGGCCACACATACAGTAAATCCAATGACCTCTTGACCTCCTATCCTCTCTATAACCTCAGTTCCCTACACTTCCTATCCATTCTGCAAGGCCTTCCTCTACAGCTAACCTTTACTGCACCTCACTCACACCATCTAACCATGGAGAGAGAGCCTGCATATGATATGCCCAGTCAATAACAGAAGACAGACAGACAACCTTCAGGCATCTACCCATTGTTTTAAGTGAGGCTATGTATGTGGTTACACATCGTTCATTCCCCACTGCATCCTACAGCACCATGAATAACTCTCCCTCTCTCAGCCAGGCTGCAGCTTCCTTCTTTCATTTTCTCCTCTGTTGCCTTGTAACCTTAACGTATTGACTTCACCGCTTATCACCATAACCGCTCTTCTCATAACTATTTATTTAATTACGACTGGACTGTCTGTTGATGTTTTATGTGTGCGTGGTTGAAGGTAGGCTGCCGTTAATAACGGGAAGGAGATGCTGTGGTTTAACAATGACACTCCATTAAAGGGTACCTTCCACGCGCTACAGAGCACAGCGAGGATAATGTTATTAAACTGATTATTCAAGTCTTCACTGCAGGCTCCTTCTCCAGCCACCGTCTGGCTTTTTACAGGCTTTTTGTGTGTCCTAGCTGCTAGGTGTAAAGGCTGAGGTCAAAACTCTGTAGCCAAAAGTCCATAAAACAGTCATGCTCCATCAAAATACCATTTGGAAATTTGAAGCGCTCTTCATTTGAAATGCCAGTGAACAGCGTTTTATTTTGGCCTTTGAGGCATTTATGGGTAAAAAGCATACGCCTTCATAGATGTTGCTGGTTCAACAGGTTGGCCCAAGGACTACTAGACTACAGTGAGGTCAGTCCCATGAGGGCTTTCTGCCTCCATGGTTGTGTTTGGATAGCTCCGGCCCCTAGGCACTGACCTAGAATCAGCTTTCCCTTCTAAGGTCACCAGGTAAAGTTGAGGGCTGCCCTTAGACACTAGCATAGGGTCTGGCTTCTGACCTCATGTCAGTAGCTAAAGGTCGTAGGATTACAAAAAGATGACCAGCTACACTTTTACCTCACATATCATATAGGAATAATTGTTCGGAATCATTGTTATTATCCTACACCAAGTATTTATCATTGTTGATTCTGTTTCCTAAGAATATCCATTCACAATATAGTGATAAGTATACCCATAGCCACACACATTGGTTATTACATTAAGCCTATGGTTGATTGACTAGCTGATGCTACTAGACCTGCAGTCAAGGATAAACTATGCTGTGAAATGGAGTGCAACATGTTTCAGCAAGACGGACAGCAGCAGTATACCGGTCTATGGAAGCCTGTCTCAGTGGACATCTCTATTGGAATGACTAGAGCATGTATAAGTTCTCTTGAATAATATAGCAACTAGGGCCCGCTCAAAGACATTGTTTAGAACACGTGGTCTCTATTCTGTTGAATTGCTATAGACTGGCACATTTGTGCACGTCACTTGGTTTTGTATGTTTCCTTGCATATACATGTATGGGCTGAAATGAAAGTTAGGTTTTCGCTGGAGAGGCAGGTGTTCCTCCCCATCATTACTCTCCAACAATGCCCCATCTGATGCGGGGGAGCCGCCGCTGACACCCGCCAACCGGGGAACAAACACTCCGAGAGAAAGTGACGGGAAAATTAAACGGGACGCGAAATGCGGGGGGCGGATATTATCCTAGCCAAAACAACATGATGAAAGAGAACATATCTCGGCATGGTACAAGTAGAAATCAAAAGACAGAAGGAACGGAAGTGTGGTTGAGCGGGAGAAGTACAAAAGGGTAAATCAGTAGCCTACAATCATGTCAGGCTACCCACGGGGCAGAAGAATTTATACAGATGGGCCGGTTATGGAGACTGAGACAGGCCACTTTTCATGTAGCAATTTTAGAGGAATATTCAGGCTTAGGGCTACAGCATTTCCATCGACCAATTTTCAAAGCTGAAAATGAGAATGTGCCCTGCTTCAAATATATGATAATTTTCAGGCTGAATTAATTAATTAACAAACACATGTTAATTACAGGCTCATGTTACGAGCTGATCTGACATGCTATGCACTTTGGCCATCCAAAGGTGTCGCCAAACACTTACTTTGAAACATATTCATTCACTTATAATACAATATTCACTGAGGTATATTCAAAAGAAAATACAATTTTCATAATAGGTCCGTTTGGTGCCACGCTCTAACTGGAAAATTCAATTTGGGGTGCAGTGCAACCACAGCATGACGGTAAGCTGAGTCTCCGGTGCTTCTTATTCAGCCGTTATGGGGCGGCAGCGTAGCCTAGTGGTTGGAGCGTTGGACTAGTAACCAAAAGGTTGCAAGATCGAATCCCCGAGCCGACAAGGTACAAATCTGTCGTTCTGCCCCTGAACAAGGCAGTTAACCCACTGTTCCTAGGCCGTCATTGAAAATAAGAACGTGTTCTTAACTGACTTGCCTAGTTAAATAAAGGTTAAAAAAAGTGCTTTCCCAAGCTCTGTCAAGAACAAGGGTTTGGAACCGCTGGAGAGTTTTGTTGGTTTCGTTCCATTACCGCTATTCCAAGCGGTAATTTGATCAAATATAGCTTTATTTAGGCTAGTGCTCTGCTCTACACTACACTGATGATTTGACTTTACATTTAGAACACACACAAACAAGTTTTTTGTTTACTCCTCCTCCTCAAACTAGGTCTAACAAATTCCTTTGATCGACAATAAGTTCTATAGCCTCCATGTATATGGCCATAATAGCACATTTTAAAATTCAGGCTATTATGGTTTGAATGTTACAATAACATTATAGACTACCGTTCAAAGGTTTGGGGTCACTTAGAAATGTCCTTGTTTTTCAAATCAAAATCAAATCAAATTTTATTTGTCACATACACATGGTTAGCAGATGTTAATGCGAGTGTAGCAAAATGCTTGTGCTTCTAGTTCCAACCATGCAGTAATATATCTAACAATTAACCTAACAATTTCACAACAACTACCTTACAAGTGTAAAGGAATAAATAAGAATATGTACATAATAATATATGAATGAGCGATGGTCGAACGGCATAGGCAAGATGCAGTAGATGGTATAGGGTACAGTATATACATATGAGATGAGTAATGTAGGGTATGTAAACATTATATAAAGTGGCATTGTTTAAAGTGGCTAGTGATACTTTTATTACATCAATTTTTCATTATTAAAGTGGCTAGAGATGAGTCAGTATGTTGGCAGCAGCCACTCAATGTTAATGATGGCTGTTTAACAGTCTGATGGCCTTGAGATAGAAGCTGTTGTTCAGTCTCTCGCTCTCAGCTTTGATGCACCTGTACTGACCTCGCCTTCTGGATGTTAGCGGGGTGAACAGGCAGTGGCTTGGGTGGTTGTTGTCCTTGATGATCTTTTTGGCCTTCCTGTGACATCGGGTGGTGTAGGTGTCCTGGAGGGCAGGTAGTTTGCCCCCCGGTGATGCGTTGTGCAGACCTCACTACGAGAGAGCCTTACGGTTGTGGGTGGAGCAGTTGCCATACCAGGCGGTGATACAGCCCGACAGGATGCTCTCGATTGTGCATCTGTAAAGGTTTGTGAGTGTTTTTGGTGACAAGCCAAATTTGTTCAGCCTCCTGAGGTTGAAGACGCGCTGTCGCACCTTCTTCACCACGCTGTCTGTGTGGGTGGACCATTTCAGTTTGTCCGTGATGTGTACGCCGAGGAACTTCAAACTTTCCACCTTCTCCACTACTGTCCCGTCGATGTGGATAGGGGGCTGCTCCCTCTGCTGTTTCCTGATGTCCACAATCATCTCCTTTGTTTTGTTAACATTGAGTGTGAGGTTATTTTCCTGACACCACACTCTGAGGGCCCTCACCTTCTCCATGTAGGCCGTCTCGTTGTTGTTGGTAATCAAGCCTACCACTGTAGTGTCGTCTGCAAACTTGATGATTGAGTTGGAGGCGTGCATAGTCACGCAGTCATGGGTGAACAGGGAGTACAGGAAAGGGCTGAGAACGCACCCTTGTGGGGCCCCAGTGTTGAGGATCAGCGGGGTGGAAATGTTGTTACCTACCCTCACCACCTGGAGGCGGCCCGTCAGGAAGTCCAGGACCCAGTTGCACAGGGCGGGGTCAAGACCCAGGGTCTCAAGCTTAATGACGAGTTTGGAGGGTACTATGGTGTTAAATGGTGAGCTGTAGTCGATGAACAGCATTCTTACATAGGTATTCTTCTTGTCCAGATGGGTTAGGGCAGTGTGCAGTGTGATTGCGATTGCGTCGTCTGTGAACCTATTGGGGCGGTAAGCAAATTGGAGTGGGTCTAGGGTGTCAGGTAGGGTGGAGGTGATATGGTCCTTGACTAGTCTCTCAAAGCACTTCATGATGACAGAAGTGAGTGCTACGGGGCGATAGTCATTTAGCTCAGTTACCTAAGCTTTCTTGGGAACAGGAACAATGGTGGCCCTCTTGAAGCATATGGGAACAGCAGACTGGGTTAAGGATTGATTGAATATGTCCGTAAACACACCAGCCAGCTGGTCTGCGCATGCTCTGAGGACGCGGCTGGGGATGCCGTCTGGGCAGGCAGCCTTGTGAGGGTTAACGCGTTTAAATATTTTACTCACGTTGGCTGCAGTGAAGGAGAGCCCGCAGGTTTTGGTAGCGGGCCGTGTCGGTGGCACTGTATTGTCCTCAAAGCGAGCAAAGAAGTTGTTTAGTTTGTCTGGGAGCAAGACATCATGGTCCGCGACGGGGCTGGTTTTCCTTTTGTAGTCCGTGATTGACTGTAGACCCTGCCACATACCTCTCGTGTTTGAGCCGTTGATTTGCGACTCTACTTTGTCTCTATACTGACGCTTAGCTTGTTTGTTTGCCTTGCAGAGGGAATAGCTACACTGTTTGTATTCGGTCATGTTTCCGGTCACCTTGCCCTGATTAAAAGCAGTGGTTCGCGCTTTCAGTTTTGCACGAATGCTGCCATCAGTCCACAGTTTCTGGTTGGGGGAATGTTTTAATAGACGCTGTGGGAGTCCTCAACTGGCAGCTTCATTAAATAGTACCTACAAAACACCAGTCTCAACGTCAACAGTGAAGAGGCGACTCTGGGATGCTGGCCTCCTAGGTAGAGTTGCAAAGAAAAAGCCATATCTCAGACTGGCCAATAAAAATAAAAGATTAAGATGGGCAAAAGAACACAGACACTGGACAGAGAAATTCTGCCTAGAAGGCCAGCATCCCGGAGTCGCCTCTTCACTGTTGACGTTGAGACTGGTGTTTTACGGGTACTATTTAATGAAGCTGCCAGTTGAGGACTTGTGAGGCGTCTGTTTCTCAAACTAGACACTCTAATGTACTTGTCCTCTTGCTCAGTTCTGCACCGGGGCCTCCAACTCCTCTTTCTATTCTGATTAGAGCCAGTTTGTGCTGTTCTGTGAAGGGAGTAGTACACAGCATTGTACCTCTTCTTCAGTTTCTTGGCAATTTTTCGCATGGAATAGCCTTCATTTCTCAGTACAAGAATAGACTGATGAGTTTCCGAAGAAAGTTCTTTGTTTCTGGCCATTTTGAGCCTGTAATCGAACCCACAAATGCTGATGCTCCAGATACTCAACTAGTCTAAAGAAGGCCAGTTTTATTCCTTCTTTAATCACAACAGTTTTCAGCTGTGCTAACATAATTGTGAAAGGGTTTTCTAATGATCAATTAGCCTTTTAAAATGATGAACTTGGATTAGCGAACACAACGTGCCATTGGAACACAGGAGTGATGGTTGCTGATAATGGGCCACTGTACACCTATGTAGATATTCCATTAAAAAGAAAAATCAGTTTCCAGCTACAATAGTCATTTACAACATTAACAATGTCTACACTGTATTTCTGATCAATTTCATGTTATTTTAATGCACCATAAATGTCTAAGTGACCTCAAACTTTTGAACGGTAGTGTATATATTTTTAAATGCATCTCATTGAATATGAATAATACATGTTGGCCTAACTATGCATGTTTTGTAAATACCTTTTATTTGGTAAGCTATTAATGTTTGTTATCAATCAGGTGTATAGTAGCCTACCTACATCGATTGATAGATATTGTGGTATGTTCCCTCCCTCTCACCTTGTTTTATAAAGCCACCCTCATCTTCATATACAATCCTCCACTTGCTCCTTGCTTCTTATTGGTCAGAGAACAGTTCCCGAGTCCCGCCCTCTCTGCTTTCTTTTAAATATATTTAAGTAACCAAGAAAAACTGTCACAACCACGGTCGTTTATTCACGTCAACGAGAAAGAAAATGGGTGTATGTGTCTAGTAGTAAGCCGTTTTTTTTGTATGTAAAAAGACCCCAGCGAATGTTGTCAAACAGAACCAGACACACTCCAGGCTTTATTCGCGGGTGAACCTGCGGGTTCACGTCACTTTGATTTCTCCAAGAAATAGGAATATCAAAAAACAGATCAGCGGGACTATCAACGATGGCATTTACGGCGGTGTGGAACTACTGCGTTCCCTTGTCCGTCATCACTTTGCTATCTCTTGTGGGGACAGGTAAGAACATTTTCTATTTGGGAATGATATAAAGAATGGGCTATCCGCTGATTAAGAAAGACCCAAACGAGAGATTCATACTTTCTGTAGGGACTTGCCCTGACCTTTGTTGACTATTCAAGTGGAAAGGAGTGCTTGACAATAACCTAAACGCTAAATATGCACCGCAGGCTATTTCGTCATGTAAATGATATATTTTGTCAGTGGATAGGACTGCGCGCTGCCTGGGACAGTGGGGATTGTGCATGTGCGATTACGCGCCTCATGTGGTCTGTGAAGCGTTTTAAGACCGATGTGGTCTGTATCTCATTGAACACACATCGTTGATGTTTCACCTACACATCGATATATTGATGCTACACGGTAGCATGGTTTATTTTCTGTGTTTGGACAGGTAGTATTATATGCAAGCATGCGTTGTTACGACCCCATATTGAAAACAAAAGTCAAATCTATTGCCACCATTGTACCTTTTTGGCCAGTGTTCAGATCTTATATGATATTTAATTGTACATTGCATCGCCATCATACGCCGTAACCTATACATCTTCCACTTCATCATTTGTATCGACAGAGCATAGTTGGGATACACATAACGGGGTGTATAGCTAGATATACGACTGTGCGCGCCATGCGCATAGGCTATGTAACCGCACAGTGTGAATATCGATTCAGCCACATGCCTGATCATAACAAATACCGCAGCAGAGCAGAGAATCCCGCTACACATTCTCTGTCCAGTCAGTCAATGCTGACAGCGTCCTCGGCAGAGTCATTTTGCTTGCCTGGGTTCTGGGGACAGATAGTCGCAGTGTGCTAGCCCAGTGTCCCTAGCCTCATGTGTTCGTCTGATAGAGTACGACTCATTTCCTGACATTCTCCACATTATGTGTTCTGGAAGCTTTGAGTTCTCAACATCTTATCAGCTGGTCTGATATCTATAAATGTTGTATTGCAGAATGTTCATTAAAGCCAGCCAGGCACCCTTAGGCAGTGCTGGAGACTACTATTGTCCTCTCTCCCTTGTATGCCTGTGTGCCTAGGGATAGTCCCAACCTGTTCCGTTCTGTTCCCATAGGGACAGCCTATTTCATGCTCACCATCCCATGAGAAGTGCATGTGCTGCACACTGGAGATATGGATTAATGTCATCTCCAAGACAACTTGCTATTTTTACTGCATGGCTTTGGTTTCGCCATCTGTTTGTATCCGAGAGGAATTGTTTTAGCTCAGCTTGCATCAATGTTTATTAGAATGAGTTACAATTCTCATGATTCTAACACAGGAATTAGAAGTGGGTTGTGTGGATAGTCTTGTTTTGTAGGTTCCCATATGGTACCCATGAGCTATTACTAAGTTATATTACGCTGTAGTGTAGGCTGATGTCATTATATTCAGTAATATTGATTATGCTTCTAGCAAGGCAGTGAATGGGTTAAGCTCTTGCTTCCATACTGTAGTGTATTGTCACAGAGCTCTGCTGTGCCTGCCGATGACGTCTACTGTTGGAGAAACATGAGTCTTTCCTCCATACCCCTATGTGTGTATTCCACAGCTGCTGCTCTATAGCCAAGAGAGGGAGAGAGAGAATGATGTTATATGCATGAGTGTGTTATTCTATGTGCATGTATCCTTTACTGGAGTAAGAGAGAAAGGTGTGTGTTTGTGCTGCTTACAGTGCAGGGTTTTGTCAGAGCTGCAGGCTGCCTTGGCTGGGGCCTGGTTGGTGATCACTGTCATTAATCAAGCTAGTGACGGGGCTGGGGGGGGGGGGGGAGTCAGCCGAGGGGAGTAAGGAATCATGACATGTAACATGGTCGAGTTTATGGGGAGCTGGAATGGGGTAGGGAGAGGGAGGAGAGCAATAGAAAGAGGGGGTTGGAGGAGAGGCAGAGCGGCAGTGAGGAGATGGAGCTGGAGAGATGGCTGGTTTTCAACACCCCTTCATCATGCAAATCAGGATGGAAATCAAGAAAACTAATTTAGAGGGGAGATGGAGGAGGGAGACGAGGGGAAGGGAGAAAAAGAGAGGCCCTCTGACAATGGCAGAGAGAGAGATGGATGGATTGATTGAATGGATGAATAGACAGAGTGATGTAAAGACAGGGAGGCAGCCAGAGATGGCTACCTAAGAGGAAGAGAGGGGCAGAAAGCGATGGGGAGTGAGTGAGTGAGAGAGAGAGAGAGATGAAGAAGAAAAGCAGAGGCAAGGAGGACTTCACAGCGCGTGTCTGCTGGGCAAGCCTGAGGGACGGACACACACACACACACACACACACACACACACACACACACACACAGAGAGCTCTGTATCAGGGTTCTGGTGTATGTGGGTGATCCGCTACAGCTGCAGGCCAAACTGCCAGAGCATCCCCAGAGCAAATCAAATCAAATCAAATGTTATTTGTCACATGTGCCAAATACAACAGGTGTAGACCTTACAGTGAAATGCTTCCTTACAAGTCCCTAACCAACAATGCAGTTTTAAGAAAAATACCTAAAGAAATAAAAGTAACAAATAATTAAAGAGCAACAGTAAAATAACAATAGCTTGGCTATATACAGGGGGTACCGGTACAGAGTCAATGTGCGAGGGCACCGGTTAGTCGAGGTAATTGAGGTAATATATACATGTGGGTAGAGTTATTAAAGTGACTTATGCATAGATAATAACAGAGATTGGCAGCAGCATAAAAGGGTGGGGGCGCGCAATGCGTCCAGTTAGCCATTTGATTAGATGTTCAGGAGTCTTATGGCTTGGGGGTAGAAGCTGTTAAGAAGCTCCGATACCGCTTGCCGTGCGGTAGCAGAGAGAACAGTCTATGACTAGGGTGGCTGGAGTCTTTGACAATTTTTAGGGCCTTCCTCTGACACCGCCTGGTATAGTGGTCCTGGATGGCAGGAAGCTTGGCCCCGGTGATGTACTGAGCCGTACGCACTACCCCCTGTAGTGCCTTGCGGTCGGAGGCCGAGCAGTTGCCATACTGCAGAGCTCTTAATACTGCTAACGCCACCTCTGCTGCTACCAGCACCACTTCCACCACACTGCACCCCAGCCAGTCTGCTATTACTGCTGCTCCTATCACCTCTGGGCATTTAATCACCTCCATTTGTTTATGTGACTGTGTGCAATGAGAGCCATCCGTTTGAGCCCCTTGTCATCATGCATCCGGGCCATGGATCTGCTAAAGACACTGGCGGTTGAAAAACGGTAGCAATTGGATGGACTTGGCGGAGAAGATTTGAATATCAATTATCGTCGGTGTGCACACGTACACATCCACATGCGCAGAGTATAAATCAATGTCGGTGCGAGTCACCGTCTTATTCTGCCTTAAACACACTAACATATAGGGAAGCGGGCATATACACACACACACACACACTGCGACTTCAGAGGACAGCTGACACAGTTTGATCAGGTTACTGTCTAATGCAAGAAGATGAGTGATTACGCAAGACGCTCTGTCAGCCTGAGCCGGTTTTTTATGCTTGTCAGGCATAGTTTGCATCATGTCAGAGTAGGATTCACTTGTGCTTTCTTCTAGATTACCCCGGAATCACTAGTTCAGCTCACCACTTTGTTCTTTAATGCATCGAAGAAGTCTTCAGCGTAAGCCAAGATTTTATCCTTTGATCCAAACCTTTGATAGTTCTACTCCAAATAAAATAAGGTTGTCGACAATTTAATTAAAATAGTGGGACGTCCTCCCCTTCTCGCACGCGTGCCATAATAAAGTTCTTGAGTGATGCCGATGTTGGAATTTCTCTGTAATACATTCTTATTTCATGATTCCTCTCTAGTAGGACTACACAGTGGGAAAATCAAACGTTGGCATACGGTGCTGGCGTGTCCGTCAAGTCAACGTGATTGGGGCGACACTCAGGTTTGTTTGTATTCAGCCTGGCACGGCAGTATCACAGCAGTTTGATCAGCTGATTTAGTTTAAAGGCTATCTGCTGTCAAAACAGAAGCTCTGTCTTCTGCACTACGGGACACTGAAGGGATCAACTCATAAACAAATTTGAGTGTGTCGCTTTTCACAAAGTCACAACGGTGAAAGAGAGAGTGAGCTGCGGAGCGTAATGTGGGCGAGTTTTATTCTTCCCCTTTTGGTTTTATGGTTCCATTACTCATGGATTGAAGATTTCCTAGCTGACTGTTTAGTGCAGGTGATGCATTTAACTGTAATGATTCTCTCATTTCCAACTAGCCCACCGTCTCATCCATAACAATGGAACTATGGAAATATGGGCAATATCTCAAGTCTTAAGTATATAACTCTTTAAGTCTTTTCTCCCTTCATCTACACACTGATCAGAAAACACAGGATATGTGAAAGCAACATGGTAGAAGCCCATCAGGAATGTCTAGCTCATCAATGTCAGTGCAGATTGCAGAGGGAGGGAAGGAGAGGAAGAGAGGAAGCCACTGAGATTATTGAGATGACTTGGCCCCTATCAGACTTGGCCGTCAGTCACATGCCATAGTTCACTTCCTGTTTGCTGCTTACAGTAGCTGATCTGTCCGCAGTGAGAAGTTGACAGGATGTAAATAGATTGTGGACACTGGCAATGGAAAGGCAGAAGGCAACCATGTTGATGATTTTAGTCATATCTCATTTATTTGTTTCCTTTCAGTCCAATGAAAAAAAAAATCAGGACTTGTGAGGGATTATTCAAAAAAAATAATATTGACTTATATTGACTTTAAAGTGGAAGTTCATTTAGAATAATTGACCTCTCCTCAGAGAGTGCTAAACATGCTAATAATAACGGTGATATACCTAAGCTGTCCTTATGACATGTCTATGTCTGAGTAATTGGCTTTCCACCAACTTCTCTGGGAAGATGTTATGGTGAAGAGATGTCAAGGACATCCTTATTTTCTGGCTCTCTCAGCCTGTCAATCAATATGTTCTTTGATCTCCCACTGAGTGTCTGCTCTTCTCTCCTCCCCAGCTTCTTGGTCAGTAAACTGCGACAGCCTTTTCTCATGTCCCTCTGTATGTTCTGACCTTCTGTCTCTTGAGCCGGTGCTCTTTATGTTCCTTACCGCTGTCTGTCTGTTTGTTTTGCTGTTGAGACTGTGAAATCAGAGCATCGATTCCCACTTCACCATCGCTTGACACTCTGTGTAGTATAGGTGCTACTGCTGTGTGTTCGTTGTGCGCCACACACTTATGTGAAGGACCTCGGAATTGAATTCAACAATAGCAAGAAACAGGGACAATGAGAGAACTAGGGAGTGGAAGAGAGCGAGGAAGAGAGCGAGAGAAACAGGGACAATGAGAGAACTAGGGAGAGGGAGTGGGAAAGAGAGAGAGGGAAATGGAGAAACAGGGCTAAAGAGAAAACAGGATATAGATCTTGAAGAAGGGGAAGTCACATAGGTGAACATTCCTTCCTATTGAGGACTCTGTTGCCATGACTCTGGGTAAACACTGCCCCCCTCCCCTTCTCCCCCCCCCCCCCCCCCCCCCGTGCTTGTTTAACACCCTGTTCCACCCTGCTGACACCTGTCTCCGTGACTCCCGGATGGCCTGGCACTAACACAGCGGGATGGAGGGCCCCTGGTAACACTGTAACCACAGTGATTATACCCACTCAGACGGCGTTAGAGCCCTCGCCAGCCTTGATTGGATGATGGGAGCTGATTGAACTGAATGGCCACCCGTCTCAAATTGGAGTGTTGAAACCTGGGCGCTGCTTGAGCAACGGAGCTAATACATGCCTCCCATTGGTTGATGAAGAGAGAAGCAGACAGAAGCACGCCCGCTCACACAGACACACGCACGCACTTCAAATCACCTGTGATGAGTGGCTAGCCATCTTATGTAGGAGTGTAAGGCACAACAGTGTAATGGGGCTAATACTGACCCATCGTTAGCTCATGAGTACAGTCTGAGTACAGATTCTGAATGGGCTATATTAGGGGCTCCTCCAGGGTCAGGGGGATGAGAGACAGAGATTAGCCCAGGTGAGGCTTACTCAGCAGGGCATGACACGCAGACCAGTCCCCCTGGAGTCTGGCTCTGTTGGAGGTGGTTTATGCTGGGCAGGGAGAGGGTGATTGGAGTAGAGAGGAGAAAGAGGGAAGCTGGGAAAGAGGGAAGGATCCCAGAGCGTACGTCACAGACCAGTGGAGCGGACCGGCTGAGAGCCGGGGTGAGAGACGGAGAGAGGAGTCCAACAAACGAGTGAATGATTGCAGGATTTGGAGTTGAAAATGGAAGGGTGGAGAAAGACAAGGAAGATGAATCTGCCCGTGCAGAGGCTTTTTATTTTTATTGAACTTTTGTTTAACCAGGCAAGTCAGTTAAGAACACATTTTTATTTCCAATGACAGCCTACCAAAAGGCCTCCTGCGGGGGCTGGGATTAAAAATAAATAAAATAAAAATATAGGACAACACACATCACGACAAGAGAGACAACACAACACCACATGAAGAGAGACCTAAGACAACAACATAGCATGGCAGCAACACATGACAACAGCATGGTAGCAACACAACATGACAACAACATGGTAGCAATACAACATGGCAGCAGCACAATATGGTAGCAGCACAAAACAGGGTACAAACATTATTGGGCACAGACAGTAGCACAAAGGGCAAGAAGGTAGAGACAACAATACATCACGCAAAGCAGTCACAACTGTCAGTAAGAGTATCCATGATTGAGTCTTTGAATGAAGAGATTGAGATAAAACTGTCCAGTTTGAGTGTTTGTTGCAGCTCGTTCCAGTCGCTAGCTGCAGCGAACTGAAAAGAGGAGCGACCCAGGGATGTGTGTGCTTTGGGGACCTTTAACAGAATGTGACTGGCAGAACGGGTGTTGTATGTGGAGGATGACGGCTGCAGTAGATATCTCAGATAAGGTGGACTGAGGCCTTATAGGGTTTTATAAAAAGCATCAACCAGTGGGTCTTGCGACGGGTATACAGAGATGACCAGTTTACAGAGGAGTATAGAGTGCAGTGATGTGTCCTATAAGGAGCATTGGTGGCAAATCTGATGGTCGAATGGTAAAGAACATCTAGCCACTCGAGAGCTGGAAAGCTGGAGGAAGAGAAGAGGAAAGAGGGGGAGACATTAAGAACGAAGGTGTGACCACAGGCAATGTACAGAGATCCAAGGCAGCAGAGTGGAAAGAGGAGTGTGAGAGAGACACGATGGCCATGTAGAGAGGAGTGGGTGCTGTGTAGGTGAACACAGACTACGCAGAGAAAAGAGGCCATGATCGATAAGCTCATTCTATACAACACACACACACACACAATGACATACACTGTTGTCTGTCATTCTCTCAGGTCGCTATTCTCCCACTTACATAGTGTGTAGCACAGCACAGTAGTACTCAGCTTTCAATATTAACCCCCCCACCCCCCCTCTTCAAATTACTAAGATTTCCTCTTGAAATGACCTTCTCAGAACCCCCCCTGAACCCCCTCTGTAACACACACAGCCATTCAGCAGCTTGACATTTACCAGGAATTCTCATTTGTAGTAATGGGATGTCTTGATGAGCTCTGGAAATGTCCAGTCTTTCTCTCTTTCTCTCTTAAAGAGTGACTGCCTTTCAAAGATATTTGTTGCTTTTTAAAACGGCGTATGGGGCACTGATATGAGTCATGAAGTCAGTCTTGTCTAAATCAGAGTTTGGAACATCGGAGCGTCACAGCGGGTAAATGAAGGTTGGGTTCTGGGTTGACGATGTCCATTGGCCCACTAACATAGGGTGAACAGCTGTGGTGATCGCTCTCTATCCAATAGCATAGACAGTGAGACAGACCTGCCCAGCAGCTCTGACTTTGTTTACATCAGACAACCCGTCTCACATTTTTTTTTCTTGAGAAATATTGCACAGAACACCTTAGTTAGATGGAATATTGTGCAACGAAAACATCAAAATGAAGATCTCTTGAGTTGTCTTACATTCATTCTGGGGATTTTGAGGGAAGTGAAATAGGCTTCTGTGTCTACAGTGTTTCATGGGGGACAAACATCATTAACCAAAAGTGGAATCGGACACGAAACACAACTCCAAGACTGAAATCTCATTTTTCTAATGAGCAACAGAAAAACACACGTGCCGATCGGCGTGTTCAGTCATTCTTGAAGGGAAATCAGACTAACGTTTTTAAAGGTCACCACAACACTTTTGAAAAGGTCTGTGATGAGGTCACCATCTTAGAATGTCTCCCAATGCCCCCGTCTCAGTGCAGACTCATATCTACTGTGAATATGCCTGTTGACTGCGGTTGTTTTTTGTCTTGAAGGAAGGCGTTTTTAGGACTTGGATGAAACATTGATATTCCAGACTGATTATGTTCCTTATTCACACCAGCTAATTACGATAATGGCGATAATGAATTGTTTGGCTCCTAATGTGTGTTTGAAGTGGGGGAGATGCAGAAGAAAGTTTCTCAGTGGGCTTGTCATTATTAGCTGTTACCAACAGTGATATAATGCTTTGTTTATCTGAGCCGTCCCATATGCTCTTTCAAGAACAAGCATGTCTGTTGATTTCTAGATTCAGTGAAAAGGATAGCTGCTGCCACTAAATCAAATACACAAGATTGAGCAATATGGTTCTGGAGGGAGGCCAGATAATTGTTGACTAGTGCTGAGCCGAATAATCAAAATGTCAGTTATTTTTTTGTTTATTAACAGCTAATTGATAATAATATTTTAGTAAAGTAATGTGAATAAATGATGGTTAATAAGTGATTATCAGTAATGGGTAGTCACTACCATCATGGGACTTCTATGAATGGTTAGATCCTGTGTTATAGCGTTCAACCCAATTAATCAAAACCGAAACCAAACCGACCTCAAAAAGCACTAATCGCTCAGCACTATTGTTGACACACACCACTGGAATCTCTCTACAGTAGCATCGCTTTTAATCGCATGAACCACACCCAACTCTCTCTCAGCCTGAGCTTTGATACGCTTCGTTAGTAAACCGTAAACAACCATTAATTAGGGGCAATTAATTACCAGGACATGAAAACAATCCTCGAAAAGTTCGCCACACTTAAAGACCCCCAAGCGTTCCAGAAGAAAGAGAGGGGAGAGGGGCCGGAGAGGGAGAAAGACTCCAGTGAGGTGCTAAATGTTGCTGCGGGGAGATTTACCGAGATGATTTGCAGGGCTTTTTAGAGATTCATAAGATCATCAATTCATGCAGCCCTTTCGATGAGAAACAAAGCGTGGCGGGCCACCTGCGCAGAGGGAAGAAAAGATCTCTGGCTGCGATGGGAAGAGATGACCTCAAATCACAGTGGAACTGTCCTTTTTTTAAAGGGAGAGATTGTTACGCACTGAGAAGCGCGGCCGGCGCTAAGAACACGGCCAAGCACCAGCGACCTTGAAGATGGGTTAGTGCTTGTTGAGTTTATAGCTCTGTCTCTAAGGAGTCGTTTTGTCAGGATGGTTAGAAGGTGATAAGCAGGTAGAGCTGGATTCGCCTCATTTCAGTGAGTGTGGTGTGCTGTTCTCTGGGCTCTGTAGTTTACAGCGGTGCATGGAGCGATAGATGTACCGCTGCCTGGCTCTGTGGCTGGATGCAGCCTCTCGTTGACAGTCCGGTGTGGCTGCAGATGCTGATATCTCCATGTTCGTCTGAGAGGGTAGAAAGGGAAATACCTAGTCAGTTGTACAACTGAATGCCTTCAACTGAAATGTGTCTTCTGCATTTAACCCAACCCCTCTGAATCAGAGAGGTGTTATTATAGGCTGCAGACAGGCCTGGGCCCTCTCCTCTCCCTGGCTCTCTCTCTCTCTGTCTGGCAGAACAGGACAGGACAGTCACACAGCCTAACAGACAGGCCTGGGCCCTCTCCTCTCCCTAGCATCTCTCTCTCTGTCTGGCAGAACAGGACAGGACAGTCACACAGCCTAACAGACAGGCCTGGGCCCTCTCCTCTCCCTAGCATCTCTCTCTCTCTGTCTGGCAGAACAGGACAGGACAGTCACACAGCTTAACAGACGGGCCTGGGCCCTCTCCTCTCCCTAGCATCTCTCTCTGTCTGGCAGAACAGGACAGGACAGTCACACAGCTTAACAGACAGGCCTGGGCCCTCTCCTCTCCCTAGCATCTCTCTCTCTCTGTCTGGCAGAACAGGACAGGACAGTCACACAGCCTAACAGACAGGCCTGGGCCCTCTCCTCTCCCTAGCATCTCTCTCTGTCTGGCAGAACAGGACAGGACAGTCACACAGCCTAACAGACAGGCCTGGGCCCTCTCCTCTCCCTGGCTCTCTCTCTCTCTGTCTGGCAGAACAGGACAGGACAGTCACACAGCCTAACAGACAGGCCTGGGCCCTCTCCTCTCCCTAGCATCTCTCTCTCTCTGTCTGGCAGAACAGGACAGGACAGTCACACAGCCTAACAGACAGGCCTGGGCCCTCTCCTCTCCCTAGCATCTCTCTCTCTGTCTGGCAGAACAGGACAGGACAGTCACACAGCCTAACAGACAGGCCTGGCCCTCTCCTCTCCCTAGCATCTCTCTCTGTCTGGCAGAACAGGACAGGACAGTCACACAGCTTAACAGACAGGCCTGGGCCCTCTCCTCTCCCTAGCATCTCTCTCTCTCTGTCTGGCAGAACAGGACAGGACAGTCACACAGCCTAACAGACAGGCCTGGGCCCTCTCCTCTCCCTAGCATCTCTCTCTCTGTCTGGCAGAACAGGACAGGACAGTCACACAGCCTAACAGACAGGCCTGGGCCCTCTCCTCTCCCTAGCATCTCTCTCTGTCTGGCAGAACAGGACAGGACAGTCACACAGCCTAACAGACAGGCCTGGGCCCTCTCCTCTCCCTAGCATCTCTCTCTGTCTGGCAGAACAGGACAGGACAGTCACACAGCCTAACAGACAGGCCTGGGCCCTCTCCTCCCTAGCATCTCTCTCTGTCTGGCAGAACAGGACAGGACAGTCACACAGCCTAACAGACAGGCCTGGGCCCTCTCCTCTCCCTAGCATCTCTCTCTCTCTGTCTGGCAGAACAGGACAGGACAGTCACACAGCCTAACAGACTGGCCTGGGCCCTCTCCTCTCCCTAGCATCTCTCTCTCTCTGTCTGGCAGAACAGGACAGGACAGTCACACAGCCTAACAGCGAGCCAGCCATTGATATTGAGGTGATTCGACAGAGAGGACCCAGATATGGACGTTAGTCAGCACAGCCAGAACCACAGGCAGAACATTGGAACGGTTGCCTACTCTGCCTTGTTGGGGAAATGGAAAATGAAAATGAACAGGCTTGTTGTGGCCAATGGATTTCGATGGAAAGAGTCCACAAAGGGACTGGTATTCTAGTTGGTATTCATGTCTGTTCCATGGATACGCCTTGTTATAGGCCTGTTATGTGTACTGGTCTCCTCTCTCCACAAAGCACTCAGTTTGAAACAATACAATGCCCTTGTATTTAGTGTCAAAGATCCATGATGGCAGATAGTGTCGCCCCCTAAATGTCCTCCTGTGACCTTTCTGTTGATCAGATCATGTAGAAGTCCCTCCTGTGACCTTTCTGTTGATCAGATCATGTAGAAGTCCCTCCTGTGACCTTTCTGTTGATCAGATCATGTAGAAGTCCCTCCTGTGACCTTTCTGTTGATCAGATCATGTAGAAGTCCCTCCTGTGACCTTTCTGTTGATCAGGTCATGTAGAAGTCCCTCCTGTGACCTTTCTGTTGATCAGGTCATGTAGAAGTCCCTCCTGTGACCTTTCTGTTGATCAGGTCATGTAGAAGTCCCTCCACTACGTCTGGCCTACTTTTATATGCAATTCCATGGCTTGGGGAGATGGGTTTGAGTGGTGTTGAGGTGAAAGTGATTAATGGGCTTACACAGAAAATTAAAAACAAACATAAAACATTGGTAATTAAAAACCAGGTTGATCCCCAAAGATGGGTGATGGATAAATCATTTTGCAGTGTGGCAGGCAATGTGGAGGACACACACACACACACACACACACACACACACACACACTCTCTCTCCCGGAGAGAACTTGGATTTTGCAGAGGAATTTACTTGAATGCGTTTGGGCTGAAATTTTCTCTGCACAGTTCAAATGTCAGGCCACATGCTGGCCTTTTCTGATGAGCTTCTTAGGATGATGTATCAGAGGGGAGGAACACCTGGTGCAGCTCGTCAGTGTTCTTAAACACATCTTCTTTCTCATTGTTTTCCTTGTAGCTTGGCAGGTTCTCTTCCCTTTGTCCCTGCTCAGAACCTGTTTCTCTCTTTTCATGGCTTTTTTTCATTTACATTAATCCCTCGCTCTCTTTTTCCCTCTCATTCTTTTAATGTCCCCATCTCTCTCTCTCTCTCACACACACACACACACACACACACACACAGAGACCCCTACCCCAGAGTGGCGAAGGCCCAGAAGTGATTAAGTGGTATTGTGTGTACTCACCACAGACCGTCAAAGCTTTCATTGCCATCTCTCTATCCCCTTTCCTTGTCAGTCCATCTCCATCCCAGCAGTGCACTTCTGTGACAATAGCAACACACACACACACACACACACACACACACACACACACACACACACACACACACACACACACACACATACCTCAATCATCAGGCAGTGGGTTGTGTATTTAGCAGCCGCACAATGGTTGAATCAGAGCCGATCAGCAGGATACAGGCTCCCCAGTTAAAAGGGAATGAGGGAGGGAGGGACAGACAGATTTCTGCAGGAGGGGACATTTGCTACCTCGGCAGCCCCGCTGTTTGGTGATTGATCTCTTGGCCGTCATCCTCCATCGTCTCCCCGATCTCTCCCCCGCCACGCTGTGTCTCCCTCCTCCCCTCTCTGATTCTGACCCTGGGATACAGGTGTGTTGGGAAGGATTGACTGGGCCCAGGTGGCCAGCATCAACGCCTGTGGTGCTGCTTTCCCTCCTCATTTGCATAGAGAAAATGTGTTTTGCAGCCCTCTTGTCTTTTCCCTGTCTATGTTATTGTTTTTATTTTGGAACTCTCTCTCTCTCTCTGTTTCTCTCTGTTTCTTTCTCTCTCTCTCTCTCTGTTTCTCTCTCTCTCTCTCTCTGTTTCTCCCTCTGTTTCTCTCTCTGTGTTTCTCCCTCTGTTTCTCTCTCTCTCTGTTTCTCTCTCTCTCTGTTTCTCTGTCTCTGTTTCTCCCTCTGTTTCTCTCTCTCTCTGTTTCTCTCTCTCTCTCTCTGTTTCTCTCTGTTTCTTTCTCTCTCTCTCTCTCTCTGCTTCTCCCTCTGTTTCTCTCTCTCTCTCTCTGTTTCTCCCTCTCTCTGTTTCTCTCTCTCTGTTTCTCTCTCTCTCTGTTTCTCTCTTTCTCTGTTTCTCTCTCTCTCTCTGTTTCTCTCTCTGTTTCTCACGCTCTGTTTCTCTCTCTCTTTCTCTCACACTCTCCCTCTCTCTTTCTTTTGCAGTTGCCTGCCCTCTCTTTCTATTTTGCAGTTGCTCTAGCTTACCTTCCACATCTCTCTTGCATAGGGCTTGCTGAACTCTGCATTTTCCCGTGCTGTGCTGCACTTCTCAAATGAGATATTTCTCCCATTGGCATTCCCTTTTGAGACCCTATATACCTCCATCCCTCTATGCTTTCATCTACCTATCCTATACTCCCTCGCTTCCAACCAACCTCCCCTCTGTTTTCTCTCCTGCTTTCCCCCTCTCCCCATACATTTTTCTCTCCATCTCCTCTATCCGCTAAGTCTGAATGAAAGCGGATGGAAGCTCTTATTTACAGCGGAGGGGAAATTTAGCTCCGTTTATAAACATTCATTTTTAATGAATCTTTCTCCGCAGCTCCTTTCCTCTCCTCCCATTTACCCCATCTTTCATTCTGTTTATATTAGATCTTAATCTGTTATATATGGTCATCTATACTGTGTGCTCAGCTAACCAAACGGTGTGCTCAGCTAACCAAACGGTGTGCTCAGCTAACCAAATGGTGTGCTCAGCTAACCAAATGGTGTGCTCAGCTAACCAAACGGTGTGCTCAGCTAACCAAACGGTGTGCTCAGCTAACCAAACGGTGTGCTCAGCTAACCAAACGGTGTGCTCAGCTAACCAAACGGTGTGCTCAGCTAACCAAATGGTGTGCTCAGCTAACCAAATGGTGTGCTCAGCTAACCAAACGGTGTGCTCAGCTAACCAAACGGTGTGCTCAGCTAACCAAACGGTGTGCTCAGCTAACCAAACGGTGTGCTCAGCTAACCAAACGGTGTGAATGGCTGTGGGTGGGAGAGTGGAGAGCTGCCTTGGAGCCACCCTGACAATTACACAGCTGTAACTGACTGCATGGCCCTGCCATTCAGACGCCCAGCTAATCTCACACACACACACACATTGTAATCTAAATCACACAAATAAATAGTTTTTACACACAAATATTATACTACACTTTCACCTACACACACTCATTCACGAATTTGCACACTCATGCACACTCATCCACGCACACAATGAGGAAAATACATAGATACAGAAACTCACGTGAACACAGATATACATTCGTTCATGAACATACTTTCACCCTCACACAGATTTATGTTCATATACTAATGCTGAGCAATTAACCGAAACATCCTCGCCCATGCAGAGATGCTCCATTTAACCTAAGGTAATTCAATTACTCCTCTAAGATTCCTTCCTGTACACAGTATATATAGTATGTATGTATAAAGGAGTGCAGAGCTGCTACTGGTGTTGGGAACACAGGTTCAGTGGCTCGGTGACTGCATCTAACAGACTGATGTTCCACCCCACACACACACACACACACACACACACACACCTATGCATTTACATGTATAGAATTCATAAACATCTTTGAAATGAGCTGAGCTTATAAGGCAGGAAGAGATTAACTGCTGTGGATTTAATACATCTGCCCTATTTCACCTCCCTCACCAACTACCTTTCAATCTCATCTATTCCCTCTATCTTTTATTCATCTCTTTATCTCTCAGCCCATCCATATTTCTCTCTTCCTCTCCTCTTCCTCAGAATTTACCACCACAGCTTTCCATTTGCCAGTATCTCTCTCTCTCTTTTGCTCAGTGTCGGTAACAAAACATTTTTTTTCTTCATTCAAGCCTCTGTCTCTCTCTCTCTCTCTCCGGCCTCTTTCAGAAGTTGGACTTGGCAGAGGGTGTGAGGAGAGGAAGATAGAGAGAGGGGGGGATAGGGAGAAGGAGGTGGTCCCAGTGGGCTGAGGGGTAAAGCTGTAAAGAGAGTGGGAAACACACGTCTGCTGGCTTTAGATTCATCTCATTAATTGCTCTTGTGAAATTTCGGGTTGTGACACACTTGTTATTGCTTTGTATTATTAATAAAAGCGTAAGGGGAGGAGAGGGAAGGAGGGAGACGGGGACAGGGATGGGGGAGATAGGAGGAGGGAGACTGAGGGATAGAATCAATACACAGGCTTAGGAAGGAAATGAAAAGTGGCGAGCGGACAGAATGGGACAGGCTTGGTGGAGTGGTTGGCAGGTGGCGGTATTAGTAGCGTCTGGGTTAATGACTGTTATTTTACCGGAAGGAAAGAGCATATCACCATACAACACAATGCTCTGTAATTGGCAGTGTGATTGGACCGTCGCTAGGTCAGCTGATTTCAAACAAAGCTGTTTTTCCAACCGAAAACAATGGACGAAATATGAAGGTCTTTAGGGTTAGGTGGGCTCTCTGGGTTCTCTCTCTCTCTACCTCTACCACTCTACCTCTACCTCTCTACCTCTCTACCTCTACCTCTCTCTCTCTACCTCTACCTCTCTCTCTCTACCTCTCTCTCTACCTCTCTACCTCTACCTCTCTCTCTCTACCTCTCTCTCTACTCTCTACCTCTCTACCTCTACCTCTCTACCTCTCTACCTCTCTACCTCTCTACCTCTACCTCTCTACCTCTCTCTCTACCTCTACCTCTCTACCTCTACCTCTCTACCTCTCGGCCTCTCTACCTCTCTCTCTACCTCTACCTCTCTACTGCTCTCTCTCTATCTCTACCTCTACCTCTCTACCCCTCTCTACCTCGCTCTCTACCTCTCTACATCTCTCTCTCTACCTCTACCTCTCTACCTCTACCTTTACCTCTCTACCTCTACCTCTCTACATCTCTCTCTCTACCTCTACCTCTCTACCTCTACCTCTCTACCTCTCGGCCTCTCTACCTCTCTCTCTACCTCTACCTCTCTACTGCTCTCTCTCTATCTCTACCTCTACCTCTCTACCCCTCTCTACCTCGCTCTCTACCTCTCTACATCTCTCTCTACCTCTACCTCTCTACCTCTACCTTTACCTCTCTACCTCTACCTCTCTACATCTCTCTCTCTACCTCTACCTCTCTACCTCTACCTTTACCTCTCTACCTCTACCTCTCTACATCTCTCTCTCTACCTCTCTCTCTCTCTACTTCTACCTCTCTACCTCTCTACTTCTACCTCTCTACCTCTCTACTTCTCTCTCTCTACCTCTCTACCTCTCTCTCTACCTCTCTACCTCTACCTCTCTACCTCTACCTCTCTACCTCTACCTCTCTCTCTACTTCTACCTCTCTACCTCTACCTCTCTACATCTCTCTCTCTACCTCTCAACCTCTCTACCTCTCTCTCTCTACTTCTACCTCTCTACTTCTCTCTCTCTACCTCTCTACCTCTCTCTCTACCTCTTTACCTCTCTCTCTACCTCTTTACCTCTCTCTCTACCTCTACCTCTCTACCTCTACCTCTCTACCTCTACCTTTACCTCTCTACCTCTACCTCTCTACCTCTCTCTCTCTCTGTCTGTCTCTCTCTCTCTACCTCTACCTCTCTCTCTCTACCTCTCTACCTCTCTCTCTCTACCTCTCTACCTCTCTCTGTCTGTCTCTCTCTCTCTACCTCTCTCTCTACCTCTCTCTCTCTCTACCTCTCTACCTCTCTACCTCTCTCTCTCTCTACCTCTCTACCTCTCTACCTCTCTCTCTCTCTACCTCTCTACCTCTCTACCTCTCTCTCTACCTCTCTCTCTCTCTACCTCTCTACCTCTCTACCTCTCTCTCTCTATTCCCCAACCTCCCTTAACAGTAAATTAACTCTAGATTGTATTATAAAAGGACGATTTACAATAAGGTGCGCTAGTAATTTGCAGTGTGTCCAGGCGTTAAGAATGGTGTACATTAAACTGTAATTGCATGTATTTGCAAAATGAAAGTAACCCAAATGTAAGTTCTCTCTTTGCACCGCTGCTCGCCACATTGCGTCAGAACGTTCATCGTTGGATCATGGATGAAACAATGTTTCACCATTAGAGATCAATAGAAGAGTACACACTGTAGTGTAATCAAAGTCGATTCCATTCAAATGCTTTATTCCATACCACGCTGCCGCCTTCAGCGTTACAGCATCTTCTGTTCATAGATACTCATGCTTTACTTGAATTCAACCTGTTATTGCTTTCAAGATTCAATATTTACATTTAACGAGCGCTGTATCTGGAAGTGACTTTCGTTCAATTATGTTGTGTGTGTCTCACCATGTAAACATGCAGGAGAGATGTAATGTAATTCTATTTAATAGCCAGATCTCTGGGATGGATGACAGGGATGGATGACAGGGATGGATGACAGGAATGGATAGAGTGAGACAGGCAGAGGATAGTTGAGTGCTGCGGGAGAGGCCTTAGTGATGGAACTGCAGCTAGACGGCTACCATGTCTGTTTTATCTGTCCAACTTTTCTCAGTTTCTCCATCTCATCTGTCTCTTCCACGGTTACACCAGCGAGGATAAAGACGCCGATGATGATGAGGAGGATGAATGAAATGGCTGTGACACTCACACACACACACACTCATACACACGCACACGCACGCACACACACACACTCATACACACGCACATGCACGCACACACACACACTCATACACACGCACATGCACGCACACACACACACACTCATACACACGCACATGCACACGCACATGCACACGCACGCACACACACTCAAACACTCACACACACACACACTCATACACTCACGCACATGCACACGCACGCACACACACTCAAACACTCACACACTCACACACTCATACAAACACACTTACACACTCATACTAACACACACGCACATGCACACGCACTCACACACAAACGCGCAGACACACACACACACTCATAGAAACATTCACATGCGCACACACACACACACTCATACAAACACGCACATGCACGCATGCACACGCACTCACACACAAGCACGCACACACACTCACACACATGCGTAAACTCTCTCATGCACACACGTATATACACACTCAAACTGGTCCCATGGTTAGTAAAACAGAGAGGGTAATGAGTGTGGATGCAGCTCTGTGGAGATTAATCTGTGCTGCGTAGACGTGACCCACTTTATTTGAAGTAGAGAGGCATCCGTTATTATCCCAATTCATCACCATTAGGCCTTGGCGACCCTGCTGTTAAACACACACACACTGCTAACCAGTCCCCGGGACACACACGATCACACACGATCACACACACACTATCCCCTAGGGAAGCATGGGCAAAAGCCTGGGCAGGAGGGAAAGCCTAGAGGGATCAATGTCTTTACACGCAGATATGTGGGTATAGGCTGCGTATTGGCAGTGATGTTGTGAGTGTGTGTAGGTGGAAGGGAATGGTGAGTGTAATGACTTTGTGGGGTTGGATGAGGGGAATGAACCATGGGGGATGGCAGAGGATTGGGGGATGAACGGGGAAAGAGGAAAGAATGAAGGAAAGAGAGATTGTATGGAGGGAGGGGAACAGTGGGAGAAAAGAGACAGATCCCACTAAGCATTTACCGTTAGGCGACGTATTTTGGAGGTTTTTTTGATAGATTTTTTGATTTCAACGTCCACGGATGTTGATTTTTCAAAAAACACAAAATCTAAACCAATAATAGACATCCATGTTTCACAAGTTTGGAAAGCACAGTAGAGCACAGTGTACAGTAAATAAAAGTATAGTACAGTACTCTAATGTACTCCATGCTACTGAACAAAACTCTTTACCTTACTGTACTGTAATGTACTGTACTCTACTGAATTAAACTCTACTGTATTCTACTGTACTCTACTGAATGAAACTCTACTGTATTCTACTGTACTCTACTGAATGAAACTCTACTGTATTCTACTGTACTCTACTGAATTAAACTCTACTGTATTCTACTGTACTCTACTGAACGAAACTCTACTGTATTCTACTGTACCCTACTGAATTAAACTCTACTGTATTCTACTACTCTACTGAATTAAACTCTACTGTATTCTACTGAATTAAACTCTACTGTATTCTACTGTACTCTACTGAATGAAACTCTACTGTATTCTACTGTACTCTACTGAATTAAACTCTACTGTATTCTACTGTACCCTACTGAATGAAACTCTACTGTATTCTACTGTACTCTACTGAATTAAACTCTACTGTATTCTACTGTACTCTACTGAATTAAACTCTACTGTATTCTACTGTACTCTACTGAATTAAACTTTACTGTTTTCTACTGAACACTACTGAATTAAACTCTACTGTGCTCCACTCTACTGAATTAAACTCTGTATTCTACTGTACTCTACTGAATTAAACTCTACTGTATTCAACTGTACTCTACTGAATTAAACTCTACTGTATTCTACTGTACTCTACTGAATTAAACTCTACTGTATTCTACTGTACTCTACTGAATGAAACTCTACTGTATTCTACTGTACTCTACTGAATGAAACTCTACTGTATTCTACTACTCTACTGAATTAAACTCTACTGTACTCTACTGAATGAAACTCTACTGTATTCTACTGTACTCTACTGAATGAAACTCTACTGTATTCTACTACTCTACTGAATGAAACTCTACTGTATTCTACTGTACTCTACTGAATGAAACTCTACTGTATTCTACTGTACTCTACTGAATTAAACTCTACTGTGCTCTACTGAAGAAAACGTGACTGTCCTGTACCATACCCTACTGTGCTCTATAATGTATTATAAACTGTGTGGCTCGAGCCCTGAATGCTGATTGGCTGACAGGTATACCTGATTGGTATACCACGGGTATGACAACAAATATTTATACTGCTCTAATTACATTGTTAACCAGTTTATAATTGCAATAAGGTACCTCAGTGTTTGTGTTATATGGCCAATAATATACCACGGCCAAGGGCTGTATCCAGGCACTCTGCATTGTGTTATGCTTAAGAACAGCCCTTAGCCGTGGTATATTGGCCATATACCACCCCACCTCAGGCCTTATTGCTTAACTAATCTGCCATACTGCAATGTGATGTTCAAATTTGTAAAACTGGGTAGACGTCTATGATTCTTTCAGATTTGGATATGGTCCACACCGACCAAATGTGTACTTGTTTTGGGGGTGGAGCTCATTAGAATAATACCCAGCATGCGTTGCCAGTGTTTGTTTTTACTTTTACATTTTGGTCATACAGCAGACGTTCTTATCCAGAGCGACTGACATTCAGTGCATTCAACTAAGGTAGATAAACCACAACATATCACAGTTATAGCAAGAAAATAAAAACATCTGTAACCGTTACTGAGAATGTTATTGCAGTTGAAGTGTTCTGTTGGTTGAACATCATTGCTGCTGGTATGAAAGCTTTTGAAAAAGCTCACATAAGTGCATGTGACAGATTGGCTCAATAATAAATATTCTGTTGCAGTCTTCAGTTGGCTCCTCTTTCTTATATTGTTGTGATATAATGCTTACTTCATTGAGAATGTACAGTACCAGCCAAAAGGTTGGACACACCTACATATTCCAGGATTTGTCTTTATTTTTACTATTTTTTTTTACTACAATCAGCTTCACCTGGAAGGCTTTTTCAACAGTCTTGAAGGAGTTCCCACATATGCTGAGCACTTGTTGGCTGCTTTTCCTTCACTCTGCGGTCCAACTCATCCCAAACCATCTCAATTGGGTTGAGGTCAGGTGATTGTGGAAGCCAGTAAAAATAAAGAAAAACCCTTGAATGAGTAGGTTTATTTTTGTATTTATTATTTTTACCTTAATTTAACTAGGCAAGTCAGTTAAGAACAAATTCTTATTTACAATGACGGCCTACAATACGTGTGTCCACACTTTTGACTGGTACTGTATGTGCAGTTGAAATTTGTGGATAGAATCAATGACTGAAAAATATATTTGTTGTTAAATGAAATTATGTTTTTAAATGTCCACATAAGACATGTTTTCGACATCCATTTAAGACACCTTTTTGATGTCCGTATAAGATATATTTTACATATTTTAAATACATATTTTCGATGTCTGCAAAAGTTATGTCTTTTAACATTTCACTCAGCACCTCATTCAGTCTTTTCAACGTCCTTTTGCTTACTGGGTGATAGCATTTGAGCCAGAGACCAGAAATGATTAGAATTACCAACAGTATCCCCTTAATTACTGAGAGAATGAGCGAGGGAGAGAGAGCAAGGGATGAGAGGATGTCAGAGGTTATGAGATGCATAAGGTGTGTGTACAGGGAGAAACATTTAACCTGAGGAGGTGGGGTTGAGGAGGAAATGAGTGAGAATGGGTGAAAGAAAGATCATGGAGAGAGAGAAGGAGAAAGAGGGATTCAGATTGAATTTAATCCTTGTGGGGATATTACAGTGAGTTATTTTGGGGTGAGAGAGGGGAAAAGGAGAAGGATTGCATCTGTAAGTCATTTTAATGATGTCTCTTGCACCATTAGGGCCTGAGCCAACAGGCCAAACAGGCCAAACAAACACACTGTCATTAGAATGGGAATGGACTTGGTCTCACATAGTGCAGTACTCAGAAAAGACCTTTGGATGTAGTTAATGGTTGTGGCCTTCATCAGTAGACACAGGAGGAAATGAGAAGATAGCAACTATGCTGAGACTCCTGGAGTGATGATGATGATCAGCAAGACCAGATTAAAACTCTGAAAAGGGCATGACAGAGATATGACATCGATGATGATAATTATGTTGACAATGATGATGATAGTGATGATAACAATGATGGTCATTACCAAGGATAACATGAGAAGTCAGGAAAGGTGTGACAGAGACAGGACCCTTGCAGTCCTTCCTGTCCTTCCCTGTCCCTCTCTGACCCCTGACCTTCCCTGGCCCTCCCTGACCCTCCCTGGCCCTCCCTGACCTCCTAGCTCTGCAGATTCCATCCAATCCATAATTCATATAGTATAGCCCTGCTGCACTGCGCTACAGAGATTCCTATCTCCCCAACATACAATGCATTCGGAAAGTATTCAGACCACTTGACTTTTTCCACATTTCGGGACGTTACAGACTTATTCTAATATGGATTAAATAAAACATTTTCCTCATCAATCTACACACAATACCCCATAATGACAAAGCGAAAACCGTTTTTTAGACATTTTTTGCAAATACCATATTTACATAACTATTCAGACCCTGTGCTATGAGACTCGAAATTGAGATCAGGTGCATCCTGCTACCATTGATCATCCTTGAGATGTTTCTACAAGTTGATTGGAGTCCACCTGTGGTAAATTCAATTCATTGGACATGATTTGGAAATGCACACACCTGTCTATATAAGTTCCTTACAGTTGACCGTGCATGTCAGAGCAAAAGACAAGCTATGAGGTTGAAGAACTCCGAGACAGGATCGTGTCGAGGCACAGATCTGGGGAAGGATACCAGAAAATGTCTGCAGCATTGAAGGTCCCCAAGAACACCTCCATCATTCTTAAATGGAAGAAATTTGGAACCTCCAAGACTCTTAGAGCTGGCCGCCAGTCCAAACAGAATACATTTGCAAACATTTCTAAAAACCAGTTTTTGCTTTGTCGTTACGGGCTATTGTTTGTCGATTAATGTGATAAAAAAAAAAAAAATGTTAGAATAAGGCTAAAACGTACAAAATGTGGAAAAAATCAACCACAACATTTTTTTGAAAAAATTTGGAAAAAAATACTTTCTGAATGCACTGTAAATGGCCCTTTTATATGGGTGTAGAGCTGAATATACATGGATGCCTGGGAGATAGAGAAACCTAGAGATTTATAATGCAGTGAAGGCAAATGAAAACAAGGAGAGAGGGAGGGAGGGAAATAGCAATAGGGAGGGAGCCAAGTGGATGAGTGTTATACTGTGCAGTCAGGTGAGGAAACAGGAGTGTGTGTGTCTGTGCGTTTTTCTGTGTGTGTGTGTGTGTGCGCGTGCGTGCGTGCGTGTGTGCTTGCCGACTGTGAGCAGGAAAGAGGGAGAAAGCTGTTCAGGTGTGAGAGGGATTTGTGTGAAGGAGAAGAGGGATGAGAGTGGGAGCAGCCCAGACATGTCTGTGTCTGATAACTCTGTGACCTGCTGCTCCTCAAACTTTTTCTACAGTGACCCCTTGACTGGCTCAACAGCACTGATGCTGCTACACACACACACACACACACACACACACACACAAGGTAGTCTAAATCCAGTGAGTAAATCCCGCCAGGTCCCAGAGTGTAGTCAGGTAAAGCTACCCCGGAACCCAGCTGCTCTCTCTCTCTCTCTCTCGCTCTCTCTCTCACACTCTCTCTCTTTCTCTCCAAATCCTCATCTCCATATTCATGGAGAGTCACTCCTGCAGAGTCACGGGGGAGAGCTATCAGAAATGGGCCTGCAGCATGCAGTTTGTTTGTGGCACGTCAAACGGAGAAAAGCCATTTCCTGTTCCTGTCTAGCGTGTAGGCCCGTGTTTGTGCAGCTCTGTGTGTGTATGTGTGTTTAGGAGGGGGTTCAGGGCTGTTTCTAAGATGGGCATTCTAAGAGAAAATCTTATTGGCTCAACTTGGGCAACCGTTGGAACAGAAGAACCACTTCCACTTTCAGAATGACTTTGTAAATCCCCCTACACTACCAGCTCAGCTATGATGAGAGATAGAGAGGGAGAGGAGAGAGAGGGGACTGGGGGGAGGGGGAGGGAGAAAAAAAGAGAGGGGAGTAAAGAGTGACATAGTTGTAGAAGTAATAGGGAGAGATAGCTTTCTTCTCTTCTCTCCTTTTCTCCCTATTTTCTCCCTCCCTCCTTTCTCTCGTGCTCTTGCTTTGCTCGTGATGCAACAGGGGGCAATGTATTTCTGAGGGGGAAATTCAGCCAGCCATCATCACAGTAGACAAATACCCCCCGCCTCTCTCTCTCTCTCACTCACAATTTCCCTCTCTCTCTCTCTCTCTCTCTCTCTCTCTCACACACTCACACTTTCTCTCTCTCTCACTCACACTTTCTCTCTTTCTCTCTCTCTCTCTCTCTCTCTCTCACACACTCACACTTTCTCTCTCTCTCACTCACACTTTCTCTCTTTCTCTCTCTCTCTCTCTCTCTCTCTCTCTCTCTCTCACTCACACTTTTTTCTCTCTCTCTCTCTCTCACACACTCACACTTTCTCTCTCTCTCTCTCTCTCTCTCTCTCACTCACACTTTTTTCTCTCTCTCTCTCTCACACACACTCACACTTTCTCTCTCTCTCACTCACACTTTCTCTCATTCTCTCAATTGCCATCTCTCATGTTGAGGCCTGCTGCCACCCACCTGATGAGCCTAGCTTAGACCAGGCTTGTGTTAGATCAGAGGAATGATGTTGAGATATTATGTCAAGGTAACGAGGTTCCCCCTACATCACAGGAGCACAGGGAGGAACAGAGAGGAACAGGGAGGAACAGGGAGGAACAGGGAGGAACAGAGAGGAACAGAGAGGAACAGAGAGGAACAGAGAGGAACAGAGAGGAACAGGGAGGAACAGGGAGGAACAGAGAGGAACAGGGAGGAACAGAGAGGAACAGGGAGGAACAGAGAGGAACAGGGAGGAACAGAGAGGAACAGGGAGGAACAAAGAGGAACAGAGAGGAACAGGGAGGAACAGAGAGGAACAGAGAGGAACAGAGAGGAACAGGGAGGAACAGGGAGGAACAGGGAGGAACAGAGAGGAACAGAGAGGAACAGAGAGGAACAGGGAGGATCAGGGAGGAACAGGGTGTGACATGTTCCTGCTACTGAAGGTGTCTCGTGCTGCATTCCATTAAAGACAAAGCCATTGCACCTTATTGCAGTGACAGAGCGAGTCGATTCACATACTAGACCAGTGCTTCTCAACTCCGGGCCCACACAAGCACACCTGATTCAACGAATCAAGGGTTTGATGGTTAGTTGAGGTAGTTGAATCAAGACTTGCAGGCCTAGACCAACACGTCTTCCATATTTCAGCCCTGCCCTATTAAATGTACTGGACAGTCATCAGAGTAGTGTGACATGCTGTAGACTAGTCCTGTGAGCTGCCCCAGAGAAACTGCTGAGCCGGCATCACTGTGTCACCTAGTCCCAGGAAGCCAGTTTTACATGCTGGGTAATATTATTGGGTTAAAAGTGTGTCCTGACGACGACTCAGTTAGTGTTGAAACGTTGCACGTTTCATACAGAGCACTTCTAGGACCAGATACTAGTGTAAGGATTCCCTTTGTTCTGTGTTAGTGTGTCAGTTTGTGTCAGTGGAGGCAGATGAGTTTGTCAGTGTGAATACACAGTATGTGTCTATAGGTATATGTTGTCCCTCAGTACCTCCCTGTGTGAAGGCGGTCTAGCTAGCTCTCTCACCAGCCATGCAGAACCAGTCCCATCAATCACTCTACACACACACACACACACACACACACACACACACACACACACACACACACACACACAGGCACATACACACTTTTCTCATCCACTTATTCACTCTGCTACTCTCCCTCCCTCTCTTCTCCTCTCATCCACCCCTCCTCCCCTTTCCCCGTTCTTTCCCTTTTCCCCAGCTCTTCCCTCCCCGCTGTCATTCTCCACCTTTCTCTCTCTCTCTCCCCCCTCTCTCTCATTACCTCTCTCCCCCTGCCCCCTCCCGTTCTCTCCCTCTATATCCGTCTCTCGCTCAGTGTTTCAGTGCAGACCCATGTAGTCAATCACCCTGGTTGTTAACGAGTAGATAAATGTAATTGCTCTGCAGCTCACAACTGCACGGCTGCTGCTCACTCTGCTCAGACCCCTGGAACACGGCACACACATCACTCCTCCACTCCTTCGCTCTCTCCATTCTCCACTTCTCTCTCCCCATCCTGCCCTGATGCCACTCACTCTTCATTGTACTCTTCCATCTCTTCTTTACCTCTCATCATTAACCTCTCTATTCCTTAACCCCCATCTGTTTTTCTTCTGGAGCAAAAAGGGGCTTAGGTGGTGGGCGTGGCAGGGGGCATGGCAGGGGGCGTGGCAGGGCCCACAGCTGAATTTCAGAGAACATTTTAGAGGCTTGGTGGTGTAGAGACATTTTTGTGTATTTATACCTATTTCTGGAAATTCTACAGATTTCTCCATGGAGCTGGGAGACATTTTTGCAGTTTTAAAGCTAATTTCCTGTAATTCCACACATTCTGCCATGGAGCTGAGAGAAAAGGTTGCCGTTTTAAAGCTGCAACATTTGAATTTCCTGCTATTCAATTAAAACATGTATTGCAATAAAAAAAAAAAAATCTTTACACCTAAGGATTTCAATGGCAGAAAAAAACCTGCCTATGTTCCTCCCATTTTCTTCTCTCACCCTTCCTTTCAACCTCCATCCTTCTTCTGCATCTTCCTTTCTCCCCCTTCTCTTCTCTCTCATTCTAGTCTATTCATCCTCTTTATCTCTCTCTCTCTCTCCTCCCCCTCTCCCTCTCCCCCCCCCCTCTCTCTCTCCCTCTCCTCCCCCCCTCTCTCTCTCTCTCTCCCTCTCCTCCCCCCCCCCTCTCTCTCTCTCCCTCCTCCATATATGTGAACAACACTGTTAGAGTGTGATTGGGGTAATTGCTGTGTGCTAGATGAGATGACTGTTGTGGCTGAAGTAGATTGTCTCTATAATCTCACCCGTGAGCCTGGTGTCACACACCTGCACATGTGCTCACATGTTCACATACACACACAGCAGGACTGGCGTCCTCCATCGCCTTGCAGGGTGGTCCTCTCACACATTATAAGGCACTGTTCTGGGTGTGTTGGTAGGGGGTATAAGTGTGTGTCAAGAGTGTTGTTTGTAGAGTGTACATGTGGTGAGTGTGTGTGTAAGATGTTTATATCTATATGGTGAGTGTGTGTGTTTGTCTCTGTGTGTTTGTGACTGTGTGTGTGTGTGTGTGTGTGTTCTGTTCTGAGATGAGCTGGGTTCTCTGGGCTCTGCTGGAGATCCAGACTGTCTCTCTGTGTGTGTGTGTGTGTGTGTGTGTGTGTGTGTGTGTGTGTGTGTGTGTGTGTGTGTGTGTGTGTGTGTGTGTGTGTGTGTGTGTGTGTGTGTTGTGTTCTGTTCTGCGATGAGCTGGGTTCTCTGGGCTCTGCTGGAGATCCAGACTGTCTCTGAGGACTCTGATTGGCTCAGCAAGAAGGATGAGCTGGAGGTAGATGAGTCGGAAATGAACCAAACTCTTCCTCCCGCACGGTGCCCCCCCCCACACACACACACACCTCAAACCCATTCAATTCTCCCTCATCTAAAATGGGCCTTAGTCTTATCTCTTTGAGCACCAGAGGAGGTGAGAAAGAGGGATAAGGATGAATGGATAATGATAAAAGAGGTAGTTAAGGTGCCAAGTCGTTTAGCAATGAGGCTATCATCAAATGCTGGTCCCATCATGAAGGAGCCCAGCTGGATTGCTACACACTGAGTACAGGTCAGTGCCCATACCTCTGACTGGCTAGATCAAAGACCGACACTTCAGACATGTTCAGACATGCTGTTAGACTCTCTACAGAGAGTTTTTTGTTTACAGGCCATTACGTGAATTAGCTGTCAAATAGCACATCTGCCGTCATCCTCTCACTTCCTATAATGATTGGCTTGAGCTCTCTGCATCGACAGTGCTGCTATTGTGGTAGTAAACCTAATGCCCTGACTTTTTTCCATTTTACCTGACCAGGAAGAACTCTGGGCCTTATGCTGCGTTCATAACCAAGTGTGAAGTTGTAAATATAATAACAGTATCGCAATATATTTTTTGTGGCAAAAATGCAAAAATGAAAACAAGAAGCAGACCAAACGTTTTGAACGGGGAAATTCCATCAAACATGGAGGCCATTAGAAGGCTTGTTTTCTGCACATAAAAAGTATATCCAGAGCTGCTTTCACTTTCTGAATCAAAAGGGAGATGAACAGAATACATTTTGTGTCAACAATATTCATTTAGTTCTTACCATAAATAACAACTACTGAAGATGCTTGCTGTCTTTTTTGTTGACAAATGACGTCAGAGAGGTGCAAGTGGGAAACTCAGAGCCATGGGGATGATAGACGAGTTTTCCTACTAGTAATGAATTAGTTTCCTACTAGTAATGAATTAGTTTCCTACTAGTAATGAATTAGTTTCCTACTAGTAATGAATTAGTTTCCTACTAGTAATGAATTAGTTTCCTACTAGTAATTCATTAGTTTCCTACTAGTAATGAATTAGTTTCCTACTAGTAATTCATTAGTTTCCTACTAGTAATGAATTAGTTTCCTACTAGTAATTAATTAGTTTTCCTACTAGTAATTCATTAGTTTCCTACTAGTAATTCATTAGTTTCCTACTAGTAATTCATTAGTTTCCTACTAGTAATGAATTAGTTTCCTACTAGTAATTCATTAGTTTCCTACTAGTAATTCATTAGTTTCCTACTAGTAATTCATTAGTTTCCTACTAGTAATTCATTAGTTTCCTACTAGTAATTCATTAGTTTCCTACTAGTAATTCATTAGTTTCCTACTAGTAATTCATTAGTTTACTACTAGTAATTCATTAGTTTCCTACTAGTAATTCATTAGTTTCCTACTAGTAATTCATTAGTTTCCTACTAGTAATTCATTAGTTTCCTACTAGTAATTCATTAGTTTCCTACTAGTAATTCATTAGTTTCCTACTAGTAAGAATTAGTTTTCCTACTAGTAATGAATTAGTTTTCCTACTAGTAATTCCATTAGTTTCCTACTAGTAATTCATTAGTGTTCCTACTAGTAATTCATTACTTTCCTACTAGTATTCATTAGTTTCCTACTAGTAATGATTAGTTTCCTACTAGTAATGATTAGTTTCCTACTAGTAATGAATTAGTTCCTATAATAATTCATTAGTTTCCTACTAGTAATTCATTAGTCTTCCTACTAGTAATGAAATTAGTTTTCCTACTAGTAATGAATAGTTTCCTACTAGTAATTCATTAGTTTCCTACTAGTAATTTCATTGTTTCCTACTAGTAATTCATTAGTTTCCTACTAGGTAATTCATTAGTTTCCTACTAGTAATTCATTAGTTTTCCTACTAGTAATGAATTAGTTTTCCTACTAGTAATGAATAATACTGTTCCTACTAGTAATGACCATTCGATGGGCTGTTCAACTGGAGTTGTCCCAGTCCGTATGTGGTAAATAGCACCTTCCCACTCCATTGTGTTTATTATCTATCCTGTTGCCTAGTCACTTTATCCCTATCTATGTGTACATATCTACCTCAATGACCTCGACCCTGCACATGGACTCTGACTGGTACCGCCGTGTATATAGCCAAGTTACGTTGACTCGTACTGGTACCACCGTGTATATAGCCATGTTACGTTGACGATCGGTACTGGTACCACCCCGTGTAATATAGCCAAGTTATCGTTGACCGTCGTGCTGGTACACGCCGTGTATATAGACCCCACGTTATCGTTGACTCGGGTACATGGTACCGCCGTGTATATAGCCAAGTTATCGTTGACTCGGTACTGGTACCATCCCCCGTGTATATAGCCAAGTAGCGTTAACTCGGTAGGGTACCAGACGCCGTGTAATTAGAGCCAAGTGTATTGGTTGAACATCGGTACTCTGTACCAACCCCGTGTATATAGCCATGTTATCGGTTGACTCGGTACTGGTACCCCGTGTATATAGCCAAGTTATATCGTTGACGATCGGTACTGGTACCCCGTGTATATTAGCCATGTTATCGTTGACATCGGTCACGGGTACACCCCCGTAGTATATAGCCAATTAATCGTTGACTCGGTACTGGTACCCCGTGTATTAGCCAGTTATCGTTGACTCGGTACTGGTACCCCGTGTATATAGCCAAGTTATCGTTGCTCGGTACTGGTACCCCGTGTATATAGCCAAGTTATCGTTGACTCGGTACTGGTACCCCGTGTATATAGCCAAGTTATCGTTGACTCGGTACTGGTACCCCGTGTATATAGCCAAGTTATCGTTGACTCGGTACTGGTACCCCGTGTATATAGCCAAGTTATCGTTGACTCGGTACTGGTACCCCCGTGTATATAGCCATGTTACGTTGACTCGTACTGGTACCCCGTTATATAGCCAAGTTATCGTTGACTCGGTACTGGTACCCCGTGTATCTAGCCAAGTTATCGTTGACTCGGTACTGGTACCCCGTGTATATAGCCAAGTTATCGTTGACTCGGTACTGGTACCCCTGTATATGCCATGTTATCGTTGACTCGGTACTGGTACCCCGTGTATATAGCCAAGTTATCGTTGACTCGGTACTGGTACCCCGTGTATATAGCCAAGTTATCGTTGACTCGGTACTGGTACCCCGTGTATATAGCCACGTTATCACTACTCACTATGTAGTTATTCCTTGTGTTATTATTTGTCTTTATTTCTATCTGCATTGTTGGGAAGGGCCCGTAAGCATTTCACTGTTAGTCTACACCAGGGTTTCCGTTAGAAAAATTTGACGCCGGACAACGTAACCGGCAAGATTTAACTTTACCGAACATTTGACAAATTTACCGGGCATCCATATGCATTGGGTGCGTAATGCATTAGGGCGTCCACACACGGTGCTCAAAATCACATTTACATTATTGTAAATCATCTTAACAGAATAGAAATTAGCCTGTAAAGTTGTAATAAAATAAAGTAAAACAATGGTCTTATACCAACATGAAAGGTTATTTTTAAAAAGCAAAACATTGCCCATTGCGTAGTCATCTCTGCTATAAATCATAAATGAATATCATAAATAAAATGAAAGTAACATTTAGCCTAGAAGAACAAGTCGCCTACACAGTAATAAAACACAACTTCAAAATATAATATTTGTATCATATAATTTGCGAACAACCTGTACTATAGGCTATTTGTTTGAACATTTTAATTAATAAATAAAGCACAGCTGTTTTCAGGCCTCTCTAATTTAATTTAGCCTAGGCATTAACATTTTAATCAGGCCTAATAAGTAACAAAACATGGCTGTCTCTGAACTCCAGGGCTGGCCGGTCATGGCTACAAGGAATCCAGTTTTTGCCAAATGGATGTCAGATTAGATTTTTGTAGCAGGTTAGAACTTACGCAGCATGTTAGGAGAATTAATGAAGCAGGTTAGGAAAAGGTTTAGGGTAGCTAAAATGCAAAAAAAATCTACGTTTGACATTCATTTGACAAAAGCTGGAGCCCTTCTAGCCATGACTGGGCAGGCCCGCCCTACTCCTGCTGCGATTGAGAACCGCAGCAGTGGAAAGAGCACAGTCTAGGCGATCACAAAAGGAAGAAATTATACATCTGATGTTGGACAGTCTAATTCAGTATGTAAGTAAACAAAATCCGTTAAAGCTGGTTAATTGAGAGAAAGCTTATTTTCTATGCTCCTGTGAAACGAGGCCTGCGCCATGCATTTATGAAGCACTCAAGTTATATCTTACTCTTTTCACAGTTCTGCTCGATTATGTTAATAAATGTTATGTTTATTGTAATTTGAACTATTATGGGGTCGTGTGTGATATTGTGATATACTGCACCAGTCAACAGTTTGGACACACCTACTCATTCCAGGGTTTTTCTTTACTATTTTCTACATAATACTGAAGACATCAAAACTATGAAATAACACGCCAAGAGTGTTCAACGCTGTCATCAAGGCCAAGGGTGGCTACTTTGAAGAATATCAAATATAAAATATATTTTGATTTGTTTAACACTTTTTTGGTTACTACATGATTCCATATGTGTTATTTCATAGTATTGATGTCTTCACTATTATTCTACAATGTAGAAAATAGTAAGAAATAAAGAAAAATCCTTGAATGAGTAGGTGTGTCCGGATTTGTGACTGGTACTGTACGTGGCTTATTGACAACTCTGTTTCCTAAGATAGGTAGTTGGATGTCTAGTGATTGCAACATTGTAACTCTCCGATGTGAATAGTTGGCAAAATGTTTTGTTTCCAAGTACTACTGAATAAGCTCAACAGAAATGCACCAATTGCTCATGACGCACATCATTCCTCTACTCTATCAATCCATTCCAAATCTGTATACTATTCATGACACAGGGTCATCATATGTTAATCTTGCCTGACCAACACTATCATTTGCCTCTAATTGACTAACCTTGGCCTGCTCAAAGTGAGCCCTGCTGATGGAAAGTCAAAACTGTCCAACTCCTTGGAGCAGCTTGATGTGCATCAGTCTCGTTACTTTGTCTTCAAGAAGGCGTGATCTTGAGAAAGTCTTTACTCTGTTTTTGAGAAAGAATCCCCTCTCGGCGGGCACACTGGAAACGGGGATAATCAACTCGCCAATTTTGCCCAGTCGGGGTACACTTAGCTGAAGTCCCTTGTGAGGACCTCGAGTCTTTTGCGTGAGTAAAAATAGAAACACAAACCCGACACTAATTTCCCAGCAGCTTGAGGATTTATTAGCCTATGAAGTATATTTGCCTTTGAAGTTTGAGCACATCGACTGGTATTTACATAAATGAATAAAAAGCATTATTTTGTAATGGATTTTTTTTCTTCTCCCGGACAATTTGGCCGGCAACAATTTTATTTAACGGCTTTTCACATATATTTTTTTTTGCCAAAAGCCGGGATTTACCGGCCAACGGAAACCCTGGTCTACACCTGCTGTTTACGAAGCATGTGACAAATGAAATTGATTGATTATGAAAGCAGCATTCCTGACAGGCTATGACCAGTTTTTCCAGATCAGGTCACATGGTTAGGAAATACTATCTCATTGGACAGCAGACAGGAACTAAAGGGTCCATTGGATAACAACAACAATAAACAAAACCCTACAATGATTTCTTATTGAATACCTCAATCAATGGTGAATTTGCTTGGCTGAGAAGGATTGTTAGTGTTCTTTTTCAGGCCTGTGATAGATGCACTGTATGTCTGCAGCTCATAAGCTATGTCACACTATGACAGGTAATCACTATTACACTCCGCCTTTCCATTTGGGTAACTGATCATCACTACATATAAAACCACCCCTGATCGTGATTTGTGCCATCGATTAAAACGCAGGAGGGAACATTGGAGAGATGGTTCGCAAGGACTACAACGCTGCGGGGAGAGATGGAGATGTGGGGGGGGGGCTTGTGCGAGGGGGTGCGATGATAGGAAGGTGGGTTGAGTTGTAAGAGGGGTGGGTTAGTGGGGTGCAGACAGACATAAAATACAGAAACGGGTCCATTATATGGAAATACAGGGGAATGGGCCTGGGCCGGTTTCTGTGACAGATAGGAAGAATGACAGCTGGGTGGGCCAAATCAATAAGGGCCCACAGCGCAGCCTTGTCAGACAGATGGCAAATTGGAGAGCGGGGTGACATTAAGACAAATTGACACAATCAGATACACAGAGACGGACGGGCGTGATGTGTGAAACACACACACACACACACAGACAGACACACTCTGGAAACAAATAACCAAATCTACTGAGA